>NW_025960682.1:0-89900 GCF_023159225.1 Perognathus longimembris pacificus | reverse complement strand
AATTACACAAGGGAAAGGATAATGTACTGGGAACTCCTCAGAAGAATCTGATTTGTGGTGACGGGAGAGGGATAAAAGCTCATTTAGGAACGACATGGACATGCTGCTTAGGTAGCTGTTTGTCAGTAAATATCGCCACTGAGATTAAGAAAAGCAGTAGCTTAATAAATTAAGTACTTCCTGGTATAGTTACTGTACTGGTAACTCCCCAAAAGAATCTGGATTGTGGTGAGGGAACAGAGAAAAAAGCTCATTTAGGACCAGCACTTACGAAGGGGGTAGGCAGCTGTATATCAGGGAGTAAACCTTCTGAGAATAAAAACAGCTGGAGCTTGTTAAGGTAATTACACAGGGGAAAGGATAATGTACTGAGAACTCCTCAGAAGAATCAGATTTGTGGTGAGGGAGAGAGATAATACCTCATTTAGGAACGACATGAACATGCTGCGTAGGTAGCTGTTTATCAGTAAATATCACCACTGAGATTAAGAAAAGCAGTAGCTTAATAAATTAAGTACTTCCTGGTATGGTTACTGTACTGGTAACTCCCCAAAAGAATCTGGACTGTGGTGAGGGAACAGAGAAAAAAGCTGATTTAGGACCTGCACTTACGAAGGGGGTAGGCAGCTGTATATCAGGGAGTAAACCTTCTGAGAATAAAAACAGCTGGAGCTTTGTAAGGTAATTACACAGGTGAAAGGATAATGTACTGGGAACTCCTCAGAAAATCTGATTTGTGGTGAGGGGAGAGAGATAAAGCTCATTTAGGAACGACATGAACATGCTGCGTAGGTAGTTGTTTATCAGTAAATATCTCCACTGAGTTTAAGAAAAGCAGTAGCTTAATAAATTAAGTACTTCCTGGTATGGTTACTGTACTGGTAACTCCCCAAAAGAATCTGGATTGTGGTGAGTGAACAGAGAAAAAAGCTCATTTAAGACCTGCACTTACGAAGGCGGTAGGCAGCTGTATATCAGGGAGTAAACCTTCTGAGAATAAAAATAGCTGGAGTTTGTTAAGGTAATTACACAAGGGAAAGGATAATGTACTGGGAAAACCTCAGAAAAATCTGATTTGTGGTGAGGGGAGAGAGATAAAAGCTCATTTAGGAACGACATGAACATGCTGCGTAGGTAGCTGTTTATCAGTAAATATCTCCACTGAGATTAAGAAAAGCAGTAGCTTAATAAATTAAGTACTTCCTGGTATGGTTACTGTACTGGTAACTCCCCAAAAGAATCTGGACTGTGGTGAGGGAACAGAGAAAAAAGCTCATTTAGGACCTGCACTTACGAAGGGGGTAGGCAGCTGTATATCAGGAAGTTAACCTTCTGAGAATAAAAACAGCTGGAGCTTGTTAAGGTAATTACACAGGGGAAAGGATAATGTACTGGGAACTCCTCAGAAGAATCTGATTTGTGGTGAGGGGAGAGAGATAAAAGCTCATTTAGGAACGACATGAACATGCTGCGTAGGTAGCTGTTTATCAGTAAATATCTCCACTGAGATTAATAAAAGCTGTAGCTTAATAAATTAAGTACTTCCTGGTATGGTTACTGTACTGGTAACTCCCCAAAAGAATCTGGATTGTGGTGAGGGAACAGAGAAAAAAGCTCATTTAGGACCTGCACTTACGAAGGTGTAGGCAGCTGTATATCACGGAGTAACCTTCTGAGAATAAAAACAGCTGGAGCTTGTTAAGGTAATTACACAGGGGAAAGGATAATGTACTGGGAACTCCTCAGAAGCATCTGATTTGTGGTGAGGGGAGACAGATAAAAGCTCATTTAGGAACAACATGAACTTGCTGCATACGTAGCTGTTTATCAGTAAATATCTCCACTGCGATTAAGAAAAGCAGTAGCTTAATAAATTAAGTACTTCCTGGAATGGTTACTGTACTGGTAACTCCCCAAAAGAATCTGGACTGTGGTGAGGGAACAGAGAAAAAAGCTGATTTAGGACCTGCACTTACGAAGGGGGTAGGCAGCTGTATATCAGGGAGTAAACCTTCTGAGAATAAAAACAGCTGGAGCTTGTTAAGGTAATTACACAAGGAAAAGGATAATGTACTGGGAACTCCTCAGAAGAATCTGATTTGTGGTGAGAGGAAGGAGATAAAAGCTCATTAGGAACGACATGAACGTGCTGCCTAGGTAGCTGTTTATCAGTAAATATCTCCACTGAGATTAAGAAAAGCAGTAGCTTAATAAATTAAGTACTTCCTGGTATGGTTACTGTACTGGTAACTCCACAAAAGAATCTGGATTGTGGTGAGGGAACAGAGAAAAAAGCTCATTTAGGACCTGCACTTACGAAGGGGGTAGGCAGCTGTATATCAGGGAGTAAACCTTCTGAGAATAAAAACAGCTAGAGCTTGGTAAGGTAATTACACAGTGGAAAGGATAATGTACTGGGAACTCCTCAGAAAAATCTGATTTGTGGTGAGGGGAGAGAGATAAAAGCTCATTTAGGAACGACATGAACATGCTGCGTAGGTAGCTGTTTATCAGTAAATATCTCCACTGAGTTTAAGAAAAGCAGTAGCTTAATAAATTAAGTACTTCCTGGTATGGTTACTGTACTGGTAACTCCCGAAAAGAATCTGGATTGTGGTGAGGGAACAGAGAAAAAAGCTCATTTAGGAAACGAATCTGGATTGTGTTGAGAGAACAGAGAAAAAAGCTGATTTAGGACCTGCACTTACGAAGGGGGTAGGAGGCTCTATATCAGGGAGTATCCCTTCTGAGAATAAAAACAGCTGGAGCTTGTTAATGTAATTACACAGGGGAAAGGATAATGTACTGGGAACTCCTCCGAAGAATCTGATTTGTGGTGAGGGGAGAGAGACAAAAGCTCATTTAGGAACGACCTGAAAATGCTGCATAGGTAGCTGTTTATGGGTAAATATCTCCACTGAGATTAAGAAAAGCAGTAACTTAATAAATTAAGTACTTCCTGGTATGGTTACTGTACTGGTAACTCCCCAAAAGAATATGGATTGTGGTGAGGGAACAGAGAAAAAAGCTCATTTAGGACCTGCATTTACGAAGGGGGTAGGCAGCTGTATATCAGGGAGTAAACCTTCTGAGAATGAAAACAGCTGGGGCTTGTTAAAGTAATTACACACGGTAAAGGATAATGTATTGGGAACTCCTCAGAAGAATCTGATTTCTGGTGAGGGGACAGAGATAAAAACTCATTTAGGAACGACATGAACATGCTTCGTAGGTAGCTGTTTATCAGTAAATGTCTCCACTGAGATTAAGAGAAGCAGTAGCTTAATAAATTAAGTACTTTCTGGTATGGTTACTGTACTGGTAACTCCCCAATAAAAAACCTAGAATAGCAAAAACACTCCTAAGCAGAAAGAACAGTGCTGGAGGAATTACAATACCCAACTTCAAGCTGTATTATAAAGCTATAGTAATAAAAACAGCTTGCTATTGGCACCGGAACAGGCCTGAAGACCAATGGAACAGAATTGAAGACCCAGAATTAAACCCACAGAACTATGCCTACTTAATCTTTGATAAAGGAGTTAAAACAATAGTATGGAAGAAAGATAGCCTCTTTAACAAGTGGTGCTGGCAAAACTGGCTCAACACATGCAACAAGCTAAAACTAGATCCTTATATATCACCCTGCACCAAAATCAATTCCAAATGGATTAAAGACCTTGAAATCAAAACAGGCACAATGAAAACACTAAAGGAAGGAGTAGGAGAAACACTTGGGCTCCTTGGCACAGGACAGAACTTCCTTAACAAAGACCCTGAAAGGCTACAAATCAAAGAAAGGTTGGACAAATGGGACTGCATCAAACTCCAGAGCTTCTGCACGGCAAAGGACATAGCTCTCAAGATAAACAGAAAGCCCACAGACTGGGAGAAGATCTTTACCGGACATTCAACAGACAAAGGCCTCATCTCTAAAATATATGCAGAACTAAAAAAATTACCTTCTTCCAAAACAAAACCGCAAAGAACCAATAGCCTCCTCATCAAGTGGGCTAAAGACTTACAAAGAAACTTCTCTGATGAGGAAATGAGAATGGCCAATAGTCATATGAAAAAATGCTCTACATCACTGGCCATAAAGGAAATGCAAATCGAAACAACATTGAGATTCCATCTCACCCCAGCAAGAATGTCATATATCAAGAAAACTAATAATAACAATTGTTGGAGGGGATGTGGCCAAAAGGGAACCCTACTTCATTGTTGGTGGGAATGTAAACTGGTTCAGCCACTCTGGCAAGCAGTATGGAGATTCCTCAGAAGGCTCAATATAGAACTCCCCTATGACCCAGCAGCCCCACTGTTGGGTATCTATCCAAAAGCCCACAAACAAAATCACAGTAATGCCACCAGCACAACAATGTTCATCGCAGCACAATTTGTCATAGCGAGAAGCTGGAACCAACCCAGATGCCCCTCCATAGATGAATGGATCAGGAAAATGTGGTACATTTACACAATGGAATTTTATGCCTCTATCAGAAAGAATGACATTGTTCCATTTGTAAGGAAATGGAAGGACTTGCAAAAAGTTATACTAAGTGAAGTGAGCCAGACCCAAAGAAACATGGACTCTATGGCCTCCCTTATTGGGAATAATTAGTACAGGTTTAGGCAAGCCATAGCAGAGCATCACAAGGCCCAATAGCTATACCCTTAGAAACACATAAGATGATGCTAATTGAAATGAACTCCATGTTATGGAAACAAGTGATATATCACAGTTGTAACTACTTTCAACGTCCTATGTGTATGTGTAGTTTCTATTATTGATAATGTTTTGTATCACCTTCCTATGTTTGTACCTACACTATCTCTGTAGTCTTATCTGAGTATATTGGAAACTCTGTTTACTGGTATTGGAAGCAGGAAATTCAAAGGGAATACCAAATTCGAGAGACACAGGGTAAAAAAAGAGAAATAACTACAAAAGCAATACTTGCAAAACTCTTTGGTGTAAGTGAACTGAACAACTGGGGGGGTACGGAAAGGGGGAGAGGGAGGGGGGAATGAGGGACAAGGCAACAAACAGTTCAAGAAATGTATCCAATGCCCAACGTATGATACTGTAACCTCTCTGTACGTCAGTTTGATAATAAAATTTTAGAAAAAATGAAAAAATAAAATAAAAAAAGAAAAGCAGTAGCTTAATAAATTAAGTACTTCCTGGTATGGTTACTGTACTGGTAACTCCCCAAAAGAATCTAGACTGTGGTGAGGGAACAGAGAAAAAAGCTCATTTAGGACCTGCACTTACGAAGGGGGTAGGCAGCTGTATATCAGGGAGAAAACCTTCTGAGATAAAAACAGCTGGAGCTTGTTAAGGTAATTACACAGGTTAAAGGATCATGTACTGGGAACTCTTCAGAAGAATCTGATTTGTAGTGGGAGAGAGATAAAAGCTCATTTAGGAACGATATGAACATGCTGCGTAGGTAGCTGTTTATCAGTAAATATCTCCACTGAGATTAAGAAAAGCAGTAGCTTAATAAATTAAGTACTTCCTGGTATGGTTACTGTACTGGTAATTCCCCAAAAGAATCTGGATTGTGGTGAGGGAACAGAGAAAAAAGCTCATTTAGGACCTGCACTTACGAAGGGGGTAGGCAGCTGTATATCAGGGAGTAAACCTTCTGAGAATAAAAACAGCTGGAGCTTGTTAAGGTAATTACACAGGGGAAAGGATAATGTACTGGGAACTCCTCAGAAGAATCTGATTCGTGGTGAGGGGAGAGAGATAATAGCTCATTTAGGAACGACATGAAAATGCTGCATAGGTAGCTTTTTATCAGTTAATATCTCCACTGAGATTAAGAAAAGCAGTAGCTTAATAAATTAAGTACTTCCTGGTGTGGTTACTGTACTGGTAACTCCACAAAAGAATCTGGATTGTGGTGAGGGAACAGAGAAAAAAGCTTATTTAGGACATGCACTTACGAAGGGGGTAGGCAGCTGTATATCAGGGAGTAAACCTTCTGAGAATAAAAACAGCTGGAGCTTGTTAAGGTAATTACATAGGGGAAAGGATAATGTACTGGGAACTCCTCAGGAGAATCTGATTTGTGGTGAGGGGAGAGAGATAAAAGCTCATTTAGGAACGACATGAAAATGCTGCATAGGTAGCAGTTTATCAGTAAATATCTGCACTGAGATTAAGAAAAGCAGTACCTTAATAAATTAAGTACTTCCTGGTATGGTTACTGTACTGGTAACTCCCCAAAAGAATCTGGATTGTGGTGAGGGAACAGAGAAAAAAGCTCATTTAGGACCTGCACTTACGAAGGGGGTAGACAACTGTATATCAGAGAGTAAACCTTCTGAGAATAAAAACAGCTGGAGCGTGTTAAGGTAATTACACAGGATAAAGGATAATGTATTGGGAACTCCTCAGAAGAATCTGATTTGTGGTGAGGGGAGAGAGATAAAAGCTCATTTAAGAACGACATGAAAATGCTGCATAGGTAGCTGTTTATCAGTAAATATCTCCACAGAGATTAAGAAAAGCAGTAGCTTAATAAATTAAGTACTTCCTGGTATGGTTACTGTACAGGTAACTCCCCAAAAGAATCTGGTTTGTGGTGAGGGAACAGAGAAAAAAGCTCATTTAGGACCTGCACTTACGAAGGGGGTAGGCAGCTGTATATCAGGGAGTAAACCTTCTGAGAATAAAACAGCTGGAGCTTATTAAGGTAATTACACAGGGGAAAGGATAATGTACTGGGAACTCCTCAGAAGAATCTGATTTGTGGTGAGGGGAGTGAGATAAAAGCTCATTTAGGAACGACATGAAAATGCTGCCTGGGTAGCTGTTTATCAGTAAATATCTCCACTGAGATTAAGAAAAGCAGTAGCTAAATAAATTAAGTACTTCCTGGTATGGTTACTGTACTGGTAACTCCCCAAAAGAATCTGGATTGTTGTGAGGGAACAGAGAAAAAAGCTTATTTAGGACCTGCACTTACGAAAGGGGTAGGCAGCTGTATATCTGGGAGTAAACCTTCTGAGAATAAAAACAGCTGGAGCTTGTTAAGGTAATTACACAGGGGAAAGGATAATGTACTGGGAACTCCTCAAAAGATTCTGATTTTTGGTGAGGGGAGAGAGATAAAAGCTCATTTAGCAACGACATGAACATGATGCGTAGGGAGCTGTTTATCAGTAAATACCTCCACTGAGATTAAGAAAAGCAGTAGCTTAATAAATTAAGTACTTCCTGGTATGGTTACTGTACTGGTAACTCCCCAAAAGAATCTGGATTGTGGTGAGGGAACAGAGAAAAAAGCTCATTTAGGACCTTCACTTACGAAGGGGGTAGGCAGCTGTATATCAGGGAGTATCCCTTCTGAGAATAAAAGCAGCTGGAGCTTGTTAAGGTAATTACACAGGGGAAAGGATAATGTACTGGGAACTCCTCAGAAGAATCTGATTTGTGGTGAGGGGAGAGAGATAAAAGCTCATTTAGGAACGACATGAAAATGCTGCATAGGTAGCTGTTTATCAGTAAATATCTCCACTGAGATATTCTCAACAAAATTCTGGCCAATCGACTTCAACAGGTCATCAAAAAAATCATACACCGTGATCAAACTGGATTCATCCCAGGGATGCAAAGCTGGTTTAATATACGCAAGTCAATTAATGTAATCCATCACATCAACCGGAGTAAGGTAAAGAACCACATGGTTTTATCGCTGGATGCGGAAAAAGCGTTCGATAAAATACAGCACCCATTTATGCTAAAAGCCCTGGAAAAACTGGGATTCCAGGGAACATTCCTGAATATAATCAAGGCAGTTTATGACAAACCAACAGCAAGCATAACTCTAAATGGTGAAAACCTAAATCCATTCCCTTTAAAATCAGGAACAAGGCAGGGATGTCCACTCTCTCCCCTGCTCTTCAACATAGTACTAGAATTCCTAGCCAGAGCAATTAGGCAAGAAGAGAATATAAAGGGGATACAAATAGGAAAAGATGAAGTTAAACTTTCTCTCTTCGCAGATGACATGATCCTATACCTAAAGAATCCTATAGACTCTACCCCCAAGCTACTAGAGCTGATCCAAAACTTTGGCAAAGTTGCAGGATATAAAATAAACCTTCGAAAATCAACGGCCTTTCTCTATGCTAACAACCCGAAGACCGAGGCTGAAATCAGGAAAGCAACTCCTTTTGCAATAGCCCCCAAATACATAAAATACCTAGGAATAACCTTAACCAAAGAAGTGAAAGACCTCTTTGAAGAGAACTTTAAAAGCTTGAAAAATGAAATTAAGTCAGAACTAAGAAAATGGAAAAACCTCCCATGCTCCTGGATTGGGAGGATTAATGTAATCAAAATGGCAATATTGCCAAAGGCTATCTACAAATTCAATGCAATACCCATTAATATCCCAACACCTTTCTTTAATGAAATAGAGGAAGCAATCCAGAAATTCATATGGAACAATAAAAGACCTAGAATAGCGAAAACACTACTAAGCAGAAAGAACAGTGCTGGAGGAATTACAATACCCAACTTCAAGCTGTATTATACAGCTATAGTAATAAAAACAGCTTGGTATTGGCACCGGAACAGGCCTGAAGACCAATGGAACAGAATTGAAGACCCAGAATTAAACCCACAGAACTATGCCTACTTAATCTTTGATAAAGGAGCTAAAACAATAGTATGGAAGAAAGATAGCCTCTTTAACAAGTGGTGCTGCCAAAACTGGCTCAACACATGCAACAAACTAAAACTAGATCCTTATATATCACCCTGCACCAAAATCAATTCCAAATGGATTAAAGACCTTGAAATCAAAACAGGCACCCTGAAGACACTAAAGGAAGGAATAGGAGAAACACTTGGGCTCCTTGGCACAGGACAGAACTTCCTTAACAAAGACCCTGAAAGGCTACAAATCAAAGAAAGGTTGGACAAATGGGACTGCATCAAACTCCA
Source organism: Perognathus longimembris pacificus (assembly GCF_023159225.1). NCBI lineage: Eukaryota > Metazoa > Chordata > Mammalia > Rodentia > Heteromyidae > Perognathus > Perognathus longimembris. Next base: position 80,932 of record NW_025960682.1, on the reverse strand, counting down.
GAGCTTCTGCACGGCAAAGGACATAGCTCTCAAGATAAACAGAAAGCCCACAGACTGGGAGAAGATCTTTACCGGACATTCAACAGACAAAGGCCTCATCTCTAAAATATATGCAGAACTAAAAAAATTACCTTCTTCCAAAACAAAACTGCAAAGAACCAATAGCCTCCTCATCAAGTGGGCTAAAGACTTACAAAGAAACTTCTCTGATGAGGAAATGAGAATGGCCAATAGACATATGAAAAAATGCTCTACATCACTGGCCATAAAGGAAATGCAAATCGAAACAACATTGAGATTCCATCTCACCCCAGCAAGAATGTCATATATCAAGAAAACTAATAATAACAATTGTTGGAGGGGATGTGGCCAAAAGGGAACCCTACTTCATTGTTGGTGGGAATGTAAACTGGTTCAGCCACTCTGGCAAGCAGTATGGAGATTCCTCAGAAGGCTCAATATAGAACTCCCCTATGACCCAGCAGCCCCACTGTTGGGCATCTATCCAAAAGCCCACAAACAAAATCACAGTAATGCCACCAGCACAACAATGTTCATCGCAGCACAATTTGTCATAGCGAGAAGCTGGAACCAACCCAGTTGCCCCTCCATAGATGAATGGATCAGGAAAATGTGGTACATTTACACAATGGAATTTTATGCCTCTATCAGAAAGAATGACATTGTTCCATTTGTAAGGAAATGGTAGGATTTGGAAAAAGTTATACTAAGTGAAGTGAGCCAGACCCAAAGAAACATGGACACTATGGCCTCCCTTATTGGGAATAATTAGTACAGGTTTAGGCAAGACATAGCAGAGCATCACAAGGCCCAATAGCTATACCCTTAGAAACACATAAGATGATGCTAATTGAAATGAACTCCATGTTATGGAAACAAGTGATATATCACAGTTGTAACCACTTTCAACGTCCTATGTGTATGTGTAGTTTCTATTATAGATAATGTTTTGTATCACCTTCCTATGTTTGTACCTACACTATCTCTGTAATCTTATCTGAGTATATTGGAAACCGTGTTTACTGGTATTGGAAGTAGGAAATTCAAAGGGAATACCAAATTCGAGAGACACAGGGTAAAAAAAGAGAAATAACTACAAAAGCAATACTTGCAAAACTGTTTGGTGTAAGTGAACTGAACACCAGGGGAGAAGAGGGAAAGGGAAGGAGGGAGGGGGCCATGAGGCACAAGGCAACAAACAGTACAAGAAATGTATCCAATGCCCAACGTATGATACTGTAACCTCTCTGTACGTCAGTTTGATAATAAAAATTTGAGAAAAAAAAAAGAAAAGCAGTAGCTTAATAAATTAAGTACATCCTGGTATGGTTACTGTACTGGTAACTCCCCAAAAGAATCTGGATTGTGGTGAGGGAACAGAGAAAAAAGCTCATTTAGGACCTGCACTTACAAAGGGGGTAGGCAGCTGTATATCAGGGAGTAAACCTTCTGAGAATAAAAACAGCTGGAGCTTGTTAAGGTAATTACACAGGGGAAAGGATAATGTACTGGGAACTCCTCAGAAGAATCTGATTTGTGGTGAGGGGAGAGAGATAAAATCTCATTTAGGAACGACATGAAAATGCTGCATAGGTAGCTGTTTATCAGTAAATATCTCCACTGAGATATTCTCAACAAAATTCTGGCCAATCGACTTCAACAGGTCATCAAAAAAATCATACAACGTGATCAAACTGGATTCATCCCAGGGATGCAAAGCTGGTTTAATATACGCAAGTCAATTAATGTAATCCATCACATCAACCGGAGCAAGGTAAAGAACCACATGGTTTTATCGCTGGATGCGGAAAAAGCGTTCGATAAAATCCAGCACCCATTTATGCTAAAAGCCCTGGAAAAACTGGGATTCCAGGGAACATTCCTGAATATAATCAAGGCAGTTTATGACAAACCAACAGCAAGCATAACTCTAAATGGTGAAAAACTAAAGCCATTCCCTTTAAAATCAGGAACAAGGCAGGGATGTCCACTCTCTCCCCTGCTCTTCAACATAGTACTAGAATTCCTAGCCAGAGCAATTAGGCAAGAAGAGAATATAAAGGGGATCCAAATAGGAAAAGATGAAGTTAAACTTTCTCTCTTCGCAGATGACATGATCCTATACCTAAAGAATCCCATAGACTCTACCCCCAAGCTACTAGAGCTGATCCAAAACTTTGGCAAAGTTGCAGGATATAAAATAAACCTTCAAAAATCAACGGCCTTTCTCTATGCTAACAACCCGAAGTCCGAGGCTGAAATCAGGAAAGCAACTCCTTATGCAATAGCCCCCAAATACATAAAATACCTAGGAATAACCTTAACCAAAGAAGTGAAAGACCTCTTTGAAGAGAACTTTAAAAGCTTGAAAAATGAAATTAAGTCAGAACTAAGAAAATGGAAAAACCTCCCATCCTACTGGATTGGGAGGATTAATGTAATCAAAATGGCAATATTGCCAAAGGCTATCTACAAATTCAATGCAATACCCATTAATATCCCAACACCATTCTTTCATGAAATAGAGGAAGCAATCCAGAAATTCATATGGAACAATAAAAGACCTAGAATAGCGAAAACACTCCTAAGCAGAAAGAACAGTGCTAGAGGAATTACAATACCCAAATTCAAGCTGTATTATACAGCTATAGTAATAAAAAAAACAGCTTGGTATTGGCACCGGAACAGGCCTGAAGACCAATGGAACAGAATTGAAGACCCAGAATTAAACCCACAGAACTATGCCTACTTAATCTTTGATAAAGGAGCTAAAACAATAGTATGGAAGAAAGATAGCCTCTTTAACAAGTGGTGCTGGCAAAATTGGCTCAACAAATGCAACAAACTAAAACTAGATCCTTATATATCACCCTGCACCAAAATCAATTCCAAATGGATTAAAGACCTTGAAATCAAAACAGGCACCCTGAAGACACTAAAGGAAGGAATAGGAGAAACATTTGGGCTCCTTGGCACAGGACAGAACTTCCTTAACAAAGACCCTGAAAGGCTACAAATCAAAGAAAGGTTGGACAAATGGGACTGCATCAAACTCCAGAGCTTCTGCACGGCAAAGGACATAGCTCTCAAGATAAACAGAAAGCCCACAGACTGGGAGAAGATCTTTACCGGACATTCAACAGACAAAGGCCTCATCTCTAAAATATATGCAGAACTAAAAAAATTACCTTCTTCCAAAACAAAACTGCAAAGAACCAATAGCCTCCTCATCAAGTGGGCTAAAGACTTACAAAGAAACTTCTCTGATGAGGAAATGAGAATGGCCAATAGACATATGAAAAAATGCTCTACATCACTGGCCATAAAGGAAATGCAAATCGAAACAACATTGAGATTCCATCTCACCCCAGCAAGAATGTCATATATCAAGAAAACTAATAATAACAATTGTTGGAGGGGATGTGGCCAAAAGGGAACCCTACTTCATTGTTGGTGGGAATGTAAACTGGTTCAGCCACTCTGGCAAGCAGTATGGAGATTCCTCAGAAGGCTCAATATAGAACTCCCCTATGACCCAGCAGCCCCACTGTTGGGCATCTATCCAAAAGCCCACAAACAAAATCACAGTAATGCCACCAGCACAACAATGTTCATCGCAGCACAATTTGTCATAGCGAGAAGCTGGAACCAACCCAGTTGCCCCTCCATAGATGAATGGATCAGGAAAATGTGGTACATTTACACAATGGAATTTTATGCCTCTATCAGAAAGAATGACATTGTTCCATTTGTAAGGAAATGGTAGGATTTGGAAAAAGTTATACTAAGTGAAGTGAGCCAGACCCAAAGAAACATGGACACTATGGCCTCCCTTATTGGGAATAATTAGTACAGGTTTAGGCAAGACATAGCAGAGCATCACAAGGCCCAATAGCTATACCCTTAGAAACACATAAGATGATGCTAATTGAAATGAACTCCATGTTATGGAAACAAGTGATATATCACAGTTGTAACCACTTTCAACGTCCTATGTGTATGTGTAGTTTCTATTATAGATAATGTTTTGTATCACCTTCCTATGTTTGTACCTACACTATCTCTGTAATCTTATCTGAGTATATTGGAAACCGTGTTTACTGGTATTGGAAGTAGGAAATTCAAAGGGAATACCAAATTCGAGAGACACAGGGTAAAAAAAAGAGAAATAACTACAAAAGCAATACATGCAAAACTGTTTGGTGTAAGTGAACTGAACACCAGGGGGGAGGAGGGAAAGGGGGGGAGGGAGGGGGGCATGAGGCACAAGGCAACAAACAGTACAAGAAATGTATCCAATGCCCAACGTATGATACTGTAACCTCTCTGTACATCAGTTTGATATTAAAAATTTGAGAAAAAAAAAGAAGAAAAGCAGTAGCTTAATAAATTAAGTACATCCTGGTATGGTTACTGTACTGGTAACTCCCCAAAAGAATCTGGATTGTGGTGAGGGAACAGAGAAAAAACCTCATTAAGGACCTGCACTTACAAAGGGGGTACGAGCTGTATATCAGGGAGTAAACCTTCTGAGAATAAAAACAGCTGGAGCTTGTTAAGGTAATTACACAGGGGAAAGGATAATGTACTGGGAACTCCTCAGAAGAATCTGATTGGTGGTGAGGGGAGAGAGATAAAAGCTCTTTTAGGAACGACATGAAAATGCTGCATAGGTAGCTGTTTATCAGTAAATATCTGCACTGAGATTAAGAAAAGCAGTAGCTTCATAAATTAAGTTCTTCCTGGTATGGTTACTGTACTGGTAACTCCCCAAAAGAATCTGAATTGTGGTGAGGGAACAGAGAAAAAAGCTCATTTAGGACCTGCACTTACGAAGGGGGTAGGCAGCTGTATATCAGGGAGTAAACCTTCTGAGAATAAAAACAGCTGGAGCTTGTTAAGGTAATTACACAGGGGAAAGGATAATGTATTGGGAACTCCTCAGAAGAATCTGATTTGTGGTGAGAGGAGAGAGATAAAAGCTCATTTAGGAAGGACATGAACATGCTGCGTAGGTAGCTGTTTATCAGTAAATATCTCCACTGAGATTAAGAAAAGCAGTAGCTTAATAAATTAAGTACTTCCTGGTATGGTTACTGTACTGGTAACTCCCCAAAAGAATCTGGATTGTGGTGAGGGAACAGAGAAAAAAGCTCATTTAGGACCTGCACTTACGAAGGGGGTAGGCAGCAGTATATAAGGGAGTAAAACTTCTGAGAATTAAAACAGCTGGAGCTTGTTAAGTTGAAAGCATAATGTACTGTGAACTCCTCAGAAGAATGTGATTTGTGGTGAGGGGAGAGTAATAAAAGCTCATTTAGGAACGACATGAAAATGCTGCATAGGTAAGTGTTTATCAGTAAATATCACCACTGAGATTAAGAAAGAAGTACCTTAATAAATTAAGTACTTCCTGGTATGGTTACTGTACTGGTAACTCCCCTAAAGATTCTGGATTGTGGTGAGGGAACAGAGAAAAAAGCTTATTTAGGACCTGCACTTACGAAGGGGGTAGGCAGCTGTATATCAGGGAGTATCCATTCTGAGAATAAAAACAGCTGGAACTTGTTAAGGTAATTACACAGGGAAAAGGATAATGTACTGGGAACTCCTCAGAAGAATCTGATTTGTGGTGAGGGGAGAGAGATAAATGCTCATTTAAGAACGACATGAAAATGCTGCATAGGTAGCTGTTTATCAGTAAATATCTGCACTGAGATTAAGAAAAGCAGTAGCTTAATAAATTAAGTTCTTCCTGGTATGGTTACTGTACTGGTAACTCCCCAAAAGAATCTGAATTGTGGTGAGGGAACAGAGAAAAAAGGTCATTTAGGACCTGCACTTACGAAGGGGGTAGGCAGCTGTATATCAGGGAGTAAACCTTCTGAGAATAAAAACAGCTGGAGCTTGTTAAGGTAATTACACAGGGGAATGGAAAATTTATTGGGAACTCCTCAGAGAATCTGATTTGTGGTGAGGGGAGAGAGATAAAAACTCATTTAGGGACGACATGAACATGCTGCGTAGGTAGCTGTTTATCAGTAAATATCTCCACCGAGATTAAGAAAAGCAGTAGCTTAATGAATTAAGTACTTCCTGGTATGGTTACTGTACTGGTAACTCCCCAAAAGAATCTGGATAGTGATGAGGGAACAGTGAAAAAAGCTCATTTAGGACCTGCACTTACGAAGGGTCTAGGCAGCTGTATATCAGGGAGGAAACCTTCTGAGTATAAAAACAGCTGGAGCTTGTTAAGGTAATTATACAGGGGAAAGGATAATGTACTGGGAACTCCTCAGAAGAATCTGATTTGGGGTGAGGGGAGAGAGATAAAAGCTCATTTAGGAACGACATGAAAATGATGCATAAGTAGCTGTTTATCAGTAAATATCTCCACAGAGATTAAGAAAAGCAGTAGCTTAATAAATTAAGTACTTCCTGGTATGGTTACTGTATTGGTAACTCCCCAAAAGAATCTGGATTGTGGTGAGGGAACAGAGAAAAAAGCTCATTTAGGACCTGCACTTACGAAGGGGTTAGCCAGCTGTATTAGCTTAATAAATTTAGTAATTCCTGGTATGGTTACTGTACTGGTAACTCCCCAAAAGAATCTAGATTGTGGGGAGGGAACAGAGAAAAAAGCTCTTTAGGACCTGCACTTACGAAGGGGGTAGGCAGCTGTGTATCAGAGAGTATCCCTTCTGAGAATAAAAACAGCTAGAGCTTGTTAGGGTAATTACACAGGGGAAAGGATAATGTACTGGGAACTCCTCAGAAGAATATGATATGTGGTGAGGGGAGAGAGATAAAAGCTCATTTAGGAACGCCATGAAAATGATGCATAGTTCGCTGTTTATCAGTAAATATCTCCACTGAGATTAAGAAAAGCAGTAGCTTAATAAATTAAATACTTCCTGGTATGGATACTGTAGTGGTAATTCCCCTAAAGAATCTGGATTGCGGTGAGGGAACAGAGAAAAAAGCTCATTTAGGACCTGCACATACGAAGCGGTTAGGCAGCTGTATATCAGGGAGTAAACCTTCTGAGAATAAAAACAGCTGGAGCTTGTTAAGGTAATTACACAGGGGAAAGGATAATGTACTGGGAACTCCTCAGAAGAATCTGATTTGTGGTGAGGGGAGAGAGATAAAAGCTCATTTAGGAACGCCATGAAAATGATGCATAGTTCGCTGTTTATCAGTAAATATCTCCACTGAGATTAAGAAAAGCAGTAGCTTAATAAATTAAGTACTTCCTGGTATGGATACTGTACTGGTAACGCCACAAAATAATCTGGATTGTGGTGAGGGAACAGAGAAAAAAGCTCATTTAGGACCTGCATTACGAAGGAGGTAGGCAGCTGTATATCAGGGAGTAAACCTTCTGAGAATAAAAACAGCTGGAGCTTGTTATGGTAATTACACAGGGGAAAGGATAATGTACTGGGAACTCCTCAGACGAATCTGATTTATGGTGAGGGGAGAGAGATAAAAGCTCATTTAGGAACGACATGAACATGCTGCATAGGTAGCTGTTTATCAGTAAATATCTCCACTGAGATTAAGAAAAGCAGTAGCTTAATAAATTAAGTACTTCCTGGTATGGTTACTGTACTGGTAACTCCCCAAAAGAATCTGGACTGTGGTGAGGGAACAGAGAAAAAAGCTCATTTAAGACCTGCACTTACGAAGGGGGTAGGCAGCTGTATATAAGGGAGTAAAACTTCTGAGAATTAAAGCAGCTGGAGCTTGTTAAGGTGAAAGGATAATGTACCGGGAACTCCTCAGAAGAATCTGATTTGTGGTGAGGGGAGAGTAATAAAAGCTCATTTAGGAACGACATGAAAATGCTGCATAGGTAAGTGTTTATCAGTAAATATCACTACTGAGATTAAGAAAGCCGTACCTTAATAAATTAAGTACTTCCTGGTATGGTTACTGTACTGGTAACTCCCCTAAAGAATCTGGATTGTGGTGAGGAAACAGAGAAAAAAGCTTATTTAGGACCTGCACTTACGAAGGGGGTAGGCAGCTGTATATCAGGGAGTATCCATTCTGAGAATGAAAACAACTGGAACTTGTTAAGGTAATTACACAGGGGAAAGGATAATGTACTGGGAACTCCTCAGAAGAATCTGATTTGTGGAGAGGGGAGAGAGATAAAAGCTCATTTAGGAACGACATGAAAATGCTGCATAGGTAGCTGTTTATCAGTAAATATCTGCACTGAGATTAAGAAAAGCAGTAGCTTAATAAATTAAGTTCTTCCTGGTATGGTTACTGTACTGGTAACTCCCCAAAGAATCTGAATTGTGGTGAGGGAACAGAGAAAAAAGGTCATTTAGGACCTGCACTTACGAAGGGGGTAGTCAGCTGTATATCAGGGAGTAAACCTTCTGAGAATAAAAACAGCTGGAGCTTGTTAAGGTAATTACAGAGGGGAAAGGATAATGTATTGGGAACGCCTCAGAGAATCTGATTTGTGGTGAGGGGAGAGAGATTAAAGCTCATTTAGGAACGACATGAACATGCTGCGTAGGTAGCTGTTTATCAGTAAATATCTCCACTGAGATTAAGAAAAGCAGTAGCTTAATAAATTAAGTACTTCCTGGTATGGTTACTGTACTGGTAACTCCCCAAAAGAATCTGGATAGTGATGAGGGAACAGAGAAAAAAGCTCATTTAGGACCTGCACTTACGAAGGGGGTAGGCAGCTGTATATCAGGGAGGAAACATTCTGAGTATAAAAACAGCTGGAGCTTGTTAAGGTAATTATACAAGGGAAAGGATAATGTACTGAGAACTCCTCAGAAGAATCTGATTTGGGGTGAGGGGAGAGAGATAAAAGCTCATTTAGGAACGACATGAAAATGATGCATAAGTAGCTGTTTATCAGTAAATATCTCCACTGAGATTAACAAAAGCAGTAGCTTAATAAATTAAGCACTTCCTGGTATGGTTACTGTATTGGTAACTCCCCAAAATAATCTGGATTGTGGTGAGAGAACAGAGAAAAAAGCTCATTTAGGACCTGCACTTACGAAGGGGGTAGGCAGCTGTATATCAGGGAGTAAACCTTCTGAGAATAAAAACAGCTGGAGCTTGTTAAGGTAATTACACAGGGGAAAGGATAATGTACTGGGAACTTCTCAGAAGAATCTGATGTGTGGTGAGGGGAGAGAGGTAAAAGCTCATTTAGGAACGACATGAACATGCTGCGTAGGTAGCTGTTTATCAGTAAATATCTCCACTGAGATTAAGAAAAGCAGTAGCTTAATAAATTAAGTACTTCCTGGTATGGTTACTGTATTGGTAACTCCCCAAAAGAATCTGGATTGTGGTGAGGGAACAGAGAAAAAAGCTCATTTAGGACCTGCACTTACGAAGGGGTTAGCCAGCTGTATTAGCTTAATAAATTTAGTAATTCCTTGTATGGTTACTGTAGTGGTAACTCCCCAAAAGAATCTGGATTGTGGTGCGGGAACAGAGAAAAAAGCTCATTTAGGACCTGCACTTACGAAGGGGGTGGCAGCTGTATATCAGGGAGTATCCCTTCTGAGAATAAAAACAGGTAGAGCTTGTTAGGGTAATTACACAGGGGAAAGGATAATGTACTGGGAACTCCTCAGAAGAATATGATATGTGGTGAGGGGAGAGAGATAAAAGCTCATTTAGGAACGACATGAAAATGATGCATAGTTCGCTGTTTATCGGTAAATATCTCCAGTGAGATTAAGAAAAGCAGTAGCTTGATAAATTAAGTACTTCCTGGTATGGATACTGTAGTGGTAATTCCCCTAAAGAATGTGGATTGTGGTGAAGGAACAGAGAAAAAAGCTCATTTAGGACCTGCACATACGAAGGGGTTAGGCAGCTGTATATCAGGGAGTAAACCTTCTGAGAATAAAAACAGCTGGAGCTTGTTAAGGTAATTACACAGGGGAAAGGATAATGTACTGGGAACTCCTCAGAAGAATCTGATTTGTGGTGAGGGGAGAGAGATAATAGCTCATTTAGGAACGACATGAACATGCTGCGTAGGTAGCTGTTTATCATTAAATATCTCCACTGACATTAAGAAAAGCAGTAGCTTAATAAATTAAGTACTTCCTGGTATGGGTACTGTACTGGTAACTCCACAAAATAATCTGGATTGTGGTGAGGGAACAGAGAAAAAAGCTCATTTAGGACCTGCACTTACGAAGGGGGTAGGCAGCTGTATATCAGGGAGTAAACCTTCTGAGAATAAAAACTGCTGGAGCTTGTTAAGGTAATTACACAGGGGAAAGGATAATGTACTGGGAACTTCTCAGAAGAATCTGATGTGTGGTGAGGGGAGAGAGGTAAAAGCTCATTTAGGAACGACATGAACATGCTGCGTAGGTAGCTGTTTATCAGAAAATATCTCCACTGAGATTAAGAAAAGCAGTAGCTTAATAAATTAAGTACTTCCTGGTATGGTTACTGTACTGGTAACTCCCCAAAAGAATCTAGATTGTGGAGAGGGAACAGAGAAAAAAGCTCATTTAGGACCTGCACTTACGAAGGGGGTAGGCAGCTGCATATAAGGGAGTAAAACTTCTGAGAATTAAAACAGCTGGAGCTTGTTAAGGTGAAAGGATAATGTACTGGGAACTCCTCAGAAGAATCTGATTTGTGGTGAGGGGAGAGTAATAAAAGCTCATTTAGGAACGACATGAAAATGCTGCATAGGTAAGTGTTTATCAGTAAATATCACTACTGAGATTAAGAAAGCAGTACCTTAATAAATTAAGTACTTCCTGGTATGGTTACTGTACTGGTAACTCCCCTAAAGAATCTGGATTGTGGTGAGGGAACAGAGAAAAAAGCTCATTTAGGACCTGCACATACGAAGGGGTTAGGCAGCTGTATATCAGGGAGTATCCATTCTGAGAATGAAAACAACTGGAACTTGTTAAGGTAATTACACAGGGGAAAGGATAATGTACTGGGAACTCCTCAGAAGAATCTGATTTGTGGTGAGGGGAGAGAGATAAAAGCTCATTTAGGAACAACATGAAAATGGTGCATAGGTAGCTGTTTATCAGTAAATATCTGCACTGAGTTTAAGAAAAGCAGTAGCTTAATAAATTAAGTTCTTCCTGGTATGGTTACTGTACTGGTAACTCCCCAAAGAATCTGAATTGTGGTGAGGGAACAGAGAAAAAAGGTCATTTAGGACCTGCACTTACGAAGGGGGTAGGCCGCTGTATATTAGGGAGTAAACCTTCTGAGAATAAAAACAGTTGGAGCTTGTTAAGGAAATTACACAGGGGAAAGGAAAATGTATTGGGAACTCCTCAGAGAATCTTATTTGTGGTGAGGGGAGGGAGATAAAAGCTCATTTAGGAACGACATGAACATGCTGCGTAGGTAGCTGTTTATCAGTAAATATCTGCACTGAGATTAAGAAAAGCAGTAGCTTAATAAATTAAGTTCTTCATGGTATGGTTACTGTACTGGTAACTCCCCAAAGAATCTGAATTGTGGTGAGGGAACAGAGAATAAAGGTCATTTAGGACCTGCACTTACGAAGTGGGTAGTCAGCTGTATATCAGGGAGTAAACCTTCTGAGAATAAAAACAGCTAGAGCTTGTTAAGGTAATTACACAGGGGAAAGGAAAATGTATTGGGAACACCTCAGAGAATCTGATTTGTGGTGAGGGGAGAGAGATTAAAGCTCATTTAGGAAAGACAAGAACATGCTGCGTAGGTAGCTGTTTATCAGTAAATATCTCCACTGAGATTAAGAAAAGCAGTAGCTTAATAAATTAAGTACTTCCTGGTATGGTTACTGTACTGGTAACTCCCCAAAAGAATCTGGATAGTGATGAGGGAACAGAGAAAAAAGCTCATTTAGGACCTGCACTTACGAAGGGGGTAGGCAGCTGTATATCAGGGAGTAAACCTTCTGAGAATAAAAACAGCTGGAGCTTGTTAAGGTAATTACACAGGGGAAAGGATAATGTACTGGGAACTTCTCAGAAGAATCTGATGTGTGGTGAGGGGAGAGAGGTAAAAGCTCATTTAGGAACGACATGAACATGCTGCGTAGGTAGCTGTTTATCAGTAAATATCTCCACTGAGATTAAGAAAAGCAGTAGCTTAATAAATTAAGTACTTCCTGGTATGGTTACTGTATTGGTAACTCCCCAAAAGAATCTGGATTGTGGTGAGGGAACAGAGAAAAAAGCTCATTTAGGACCTGCACTTACGAAGGGGTTAGCCAGCTGTATTAGCTTAATAAATTTAGTAATTCCTGGTATGGTTACTGTACTGGTAACTCCCCAAAAGAATCTAGATTGTGGGGAGGGAACAGAGAAAAAAGCTCATTTAGGACCTGCACTTACGAAGGGGGTAGGCAGCTGTATATAAGGGAGTAAAACTTCTGAGAATTAAAACAGCTGGAGCTTGTTAAGGTGAAAGGATAATGTACTGGGAACTCCTCAGAAGAATCTGATTTGTGGTGAGGGGAGAGAGATAAAAGCTCATTTAGGAACGCCATGAAAATGGTGCATAGGTAGCTGTTTATCAGTAAATATCTGCACTGAGTTTAAGAAAAGCAGTAGCTTAATAAATTAAGTTCTTCCTGGTATGGTTACTGTAGTGGTAATTCCCCTAAAGAATCTGGATTGTGGTGAGGGAACAGAGAAAAAAGCTCATTTAGGACCTGCACATACGAAGCGGTTAGGCAGCTGTATATCAGGGAGTAAACCTTCTGAGAATAAAAACAGCTGGAGCTTGTTAAGGTAATTACACAGGGGAAAGGATAATGTACTGGGAACTCCTCAGAAGAATCTGATTTGTGGTGACGGGAGAGAGATAAAAGCTCATTTAGGAACGCCATGAAAATGATCCATAGTTCGCTGTTTCTCAGTAAATATCTCCACTGAGATTAAGAAAAGCAGTAGCTTAATAAATTAAGTACTTCCTGGTATGGATACTGTACTGGTAACTCCCCAAAATAATCTGGATTGTGGAGAGGGAACAGAGAAAAAAGCTCATTTAGGACCTGCATTACGAAGGAGGTAGGCAGCTGTATATCAGGGAGTAAAACTTCTGAGAATAAAAACAGCTGGAGCTTGTTATGGTAATTACACAGGGGAAAGGATAATGTACTGGGAACTCCTCAGAAGAATCTGATTTGTGGTGAGGGGAGAGAGATAAAAGCTCATTTAGGAACGACATGAACATGCAGCATAGTTAGCTGTTTATCAGTAAATATCTCCACTGAGATTAAGAAAAGCAGTACCTTAATAAATTAAGTACTTCCTGGTATGGTTACTGTACTGGTAACTCCCCAAAAGAATCTGGATTGTGGTGAGGGAACAGAGAAAAAAGCTCATTTAGGACCTGCACTTACGAAGGGGGTAGGCAGCTGTATATAAGGGAGTAAAACTTCTGAGAATTAAAACAGCTGGAGCTTGTTAAGGTGAAAGGATAATGTACTGGGAACTCCTCAGAAGAATCTGATTTGTGGTGAGGGGAGAGTAATAAAAGCTCATTTAGGAACGACATGAAAATGCTGCATAGATAAGTGTTTATCAGTAAATATCACCACTGAGATTAAGAAAGCAGTACCTTAATAAATTAAGTACTTCCTGGTATGGTTACTGTACTGGTAACTCCCCTAAAGAATCTGGACTGTGGTGAGGGAACAGAGAAAAAAGCTTATTTAGGACCTGCACTTACGAAGGGGGTAGGCAGCTGTATATCAGGGAGTATCCATTCTGAGAATAAAAACAGCTGGAACTTGTTAAGGTAATTACACAGGGGAAAGGATAATGTATTGGGAACTCCTCAGAAGAATCTGATTTGTGGTGAGGGGAGAGAGATAAAAGCTCATTTAGGAACGACCTGAAAATTCTGCATAGGTAGCTGTTTATCAGTAAATATCTCCACTGAGATTAAGAAAAGCAGTAGCTTAATAAATTAAGTACTTCCTGGTATGGTGACTGTACTGGTAACTCCCCAAAAGAATCTGGATTTTGGTGAGGGAAAGAGAAAAAAGCTCATTTAGGACCTGCACTTACGAAGGGGGTAGGCAGCTGTATATCAGGGAGTATCACTTCTGACATTAAAAACAGCTGGAGGTTGTTAAGGTAATGACACAGGGGAAAGGATAATGTACTGGGAACTCCTCAGAAGAATCTGATTGGTGGTGAGGGGAGAGAGATAAAAGCTCATATAGGAACGACATGAAAATGCTGCATAGGTAGATGTTTATCAGTAAGTTTCTCCACTGAGATTAAGAAAAGCAGTAGCTTAATAAATTAAGTACTTCTTGGTATGGTTACTGTACCGGTAACTCCCCAAAAGAATCTGGATTGTGGTGAGGGAACAGAGAAAAAAAACCTCATTTAGGACCTGCACTTATGAAGGGGGTAGGCAGCAGTATATCAGGGAGTAATCCTTCTGAGAATAAAAACAGCTGGAGCTTGTTAAGGTAATTACACAGGGGAAAGGATAATGTACTGGGAACTCCTCAGAAGAATCTGATTTGTGGTGAGGGGAGAGAGATGAAAGCTCATTTAGGAACGAGATGAACATGCTGCATATGTAGCTGTTTATCAGTAAATATCTCCACTGAGATTAAGAAAAGAGGTAGCTTAATAAATTAAGTACTTCCTGGTATGGTTACTGTACTGGTAACTCCCCAAAAGAAGCTGGATTTTGGTTAGGGAACAGAGAAAAAAGCTCATTTAGGACCTGCACTTACGAATGGGGTAGGCAGCTGTATATCAGGGAGTAAACCTTCTGAGAATAAAAACAGCTAGAGCTTGTTAAGGTGAAAGGATAATGTACTGGGAACTCCTCAGAAGAATCTGATTTGTGGTGAGGGGAGAGAGATAAAAGCTCATTTAGGAACGACATGAAAATTCTGCATAGGTAGCTGTTTATCAGTAAATATCTCCACTGAGATTAAGAAAAGCAGTAGCTTAATAAATTAAGTACTTCCTGGTATGGTTACTGTACTGGTAACTCCCCAAAAGAATCTGGATTTTGGTGAGGGAAAGAGAAAAAAGCTCATTTAGGACCTGCACTTACGAAGGGGGTAGGCAGCTGTATATCAGGGAGTATCACTTCTGACATTAAAAACAGCTGGAGGTTGTTAAGGTAATGACACAGGGGAAAGGATAATGTACTGGGAACTCCTCAGAAGAATCTGATTGGTGGTGAGGGGAGAGAGATAAAAGCTCATATAGGAACGACATGAAAATGCTGCATAGGTAGATGTTTATCAGTAAGTTTCTCCACTGAGATTAAGAAAAGCAGTAGCTTAATAAATTAAGTACTTCTTGGTATGGTTACTGTACCGGTAACTCCCCAAAAGAATCTGGATTGTGGTGAGGGAACAGAGAAAAAAAACCTCATTTAGGACCTGCACTTATGAAGGGGGTAGGCAGCAGTATATCAGGGAGTAATCCTTCTGAGAATAAAAACAGCTGGAGCTTGTTAAGGTAATTACACAGGGGAAAGGATAATGTACTGGGAACTCCTCAGAAGAATCTGATTTGTGGTGAGGGGAGAGAGATGAAAGCTCATTTAGGAACGAGATGAACATGCTGCATATGTAGCTGTTTATCAGTAAATATCTCCACTGAGATTAAGAAAAGAGGTAGCTTAATAAATTAAGTACTTCCTGGTATGGTTACTGTACTGGTAACTCCCCAAAAGAAGCTGGATTTTGGTTAGGGAACAGAGAAAAAAGCTCATTTAGGACCTGCACTTACGAATGCGGTAGGCAGCTGTATATCAGGGAGTAAACCTTCTGAGAATAAAAACAGCTAGAGCTTGATAAGGTGAAAGGATAATGTACTGGGAACTCCTCAGAAGAATATGATTTGAGGTGAGGCGATAGAGATAAAAGCTCATTTAGGAACGACATGAAAATGCTGCATAGGTAGCTGTTTATCAGTAAATATCTCCACTGAGATTAAGAAAAGCAGTAGCTTAATAAATTAAGTACTTCCTGGTATGGTTACTGTACTGGTAACTCCCCAAAAGAATCTGGATTGTGGTAGCGAACAGAGAAAAAAGCTCATTTAGGACCTGCACTTACCAAGGGGGTAGGCAGCTGTATATCAGGGAGTTAACCTGAGAATAAAAACATCTGGAGCTTGTTAAGGTAATTACACAGGGGAAAGGATAATGTACTGGGAATTCCTCAGAAGAATCTGATTTGTGGTGAGGGGAGAGGGATAAAAGCTCATTTAGGAACGACATGAACATGCTGCATAGGTAGCTGTTTATCAGTAAATATCTCCATTGAGATTAAGAAAAGCAGTAGCTTAATAAATTATGTACTTTCTGGTATGGTTACTGTACTGGTAACTCCCCAAAAGAATCTGGATTGTGGTGAGGGAACAGAGAAATAAGCTCATTTAGGACCTGCAATTACGAAGGGGTTAGGCAGCAGTATATCAGGGAGTATCCCTTCTGAGAATAAAAACAGCTGGAGCGTATTAAGGATAATGTACTGGCAACTCCTCAGAAGAATCTGATTTGTGGTGATGGGAGAGAGATAAAAGAACATTTAGGAACGACATGAACATGCTGCGTAGGTTAGCTGTTTATCAGTAAATATCTCCACTGAGATTAAGAAAAGCAGTAGCTTAATAAATTAAGTACTTCCTGGTATGGTTACTGTACTGGTAACTCCCCAAAAGAATCTGGATTGTGGTGAGGGAACAGAGAAAAAAGCTCATTTAGGACTGCACTTACGAAGGGGGTAGGCAGCTGTATATCAGGGAGTAAACCTTCTGAGAATAAAAACAGCTGGAGCTTGTTAAGGTAATTACACAAGGGAAAGGATAATGTACTGGGAACTCCTCAGAAGATCTGATTTGTGGTGAGGGGAGAGAGATAAAAGCTCATTTAGGAATGACATGAACATGCTGCGTAGGTAGCAGTTTATCAGTAAATATCTCCACTGAATTAAGAAAAGCAGTAGCTTAATAAATTAAGTACTTCCTGTTATGGTTACTGTACTGGTAACTCCCCAAAAGAATCTGGATTGTGGTGAGGGAACAGAGAAAATAGCTCATTTAGGACCTGCACTTACGAAGGGGGTAGGCAGCTGTATTTCAGGGAGTATCCCTTCCGAGAATAAAAACAGCTGGAGCTTGTTAAGGTAATTACACAGGGGAAAGGATAATGTACTGGGAACTCCTCAGAAGAATCTGATTTGTGGTGAGGGGAGAGAGATGAAAGCTCATTTAGAACGACATGTACATGCTGCATAGGTAGCTGTTTATCAGTAAATTATCTCCACTGAGATTAAGAAAAGCAGTAGCTTAATAAATTAAGTACTTCCTGGTATGGTTACTGTACTGGTAACTCCCCAAAAGAATCTGGATTGTCGTGAGGGAACAGAGAAAAAAGCTCATTTAGGACCTGCACTTACGAAGGGGTAGGCAGCTGTATATCAGGGAGTAAACCTTCTGAGAATAAAAACAGCTGGAGCTTGTTAAGGTAATTACACAGGGGAAAGGATAATGTACTGGGAACTCCTCAGAAGAATCTGATTTGTGGTGAGGGGAGAGAGATAAAAGCTCATTTAGGAACGACATGAAATGCTGCATAGGTAGCTGTTTATCAGTAAATATCTCCACTGAGATTAAGAAAAGCAGTAGCTTAATAAATTAAGTACTTCCTGGTATGGTTACTGTACTGGTAACTCCCGAAAAGAATCTGGATTGTGGTGAGGGAAAGAGAAAAAAGCTCATTTAGGACCTGCACTTACGAAGGGGTAGGCAGCTGTATATCAGGGATTAAACCTTCTGAGAATAAAAACAGCTGGAGCTTGTTAAGGTAATTACACAGGGGAAAGGATAATGTACTGGGAACTCCTCAGAAGAATCTGATTTGTGGTGAGGGGAGAGGGATAAAAGCTCATTTAGGAACGACATGAACATGCTGCATAGGTAGCTGTTTATCAGTAAATATCTCCATTGAGATTAAGAAAAGCAGTAGCTTAATAAATTATGTACTTTCTGGTATGGTTACTGTACTGGTAACTCCCCAAAAGAATCTGGATTGTGGTGAGGGAACAGAGAAAAAAGCTCATTTAGGACCTGCAATTACGAAGGGGTTAGGCAGCAGTATATCAGGGAGTATCCCTTCTGAGAATAAAAACAGCTGGAGCTTATTAAGGATAATGTACTGGGAACTCCTCAGAAGAATCTGATTTGTGGTGAGTGGAGAGAGATAAAAGCTCATTTAGGAACGACATGAACATGCTGCGTAGGTAGCTGTTTATCAGTAAATATCTCCACTGAGATTAAGAAAAGCAGTAGCTTAATAAATTAAGTACTTCCTGGTATGGTTACTGTACTGGTAACTCCCCAAAAGAATCTGGATTGTGGTGAGGGAACAGAGAAAAAAGCTCATTTAGGACCTGCACTTACGAAGGGGTTAGGCAGCTGTATATCAGGGAGTATCCCTTCTGAGAATAAAAACAGCTGGAGCTTGTTAAGGTAATTACACAGGGGAAAGGATAATGTACTGGGAACTCCTCAGAAGAATCTGATTTGTGGTGAGGGGAGAGAGATGAAAGCTCATTTAGGAACGACATGAAAATGCTGCATAGGTAGCTGTTTATCAGTAAATATCTCCACTGAGATTAAGAAAAGCAGTAGCTTAATAAATTAAGTACTTCCTGGTATGGTTACTGTACTGGTAACTCCCCAAAAGAATCTGGATTGTGGTGAGGGAACAGAGAAAAAATCTCATTTAGGACATGCACTTACGAAGGGGGTAGGCAGCTGTATATCAGGGAGTAAACCTTCTGAGAATAAAAACAGCTGGAGCTTGTTAAGGTAATTACACAGGGGAAAGGATAATGTACTGGGAACTCCTCAGAAGAATCTGATTTGTGGTGAGGGGAGAGAGATAAAAGCTCATTTAGAACGACATGAACATGCTGCATAGGTAGCTGTTTATCAGTAAATATCTCCACTGAGATTAAGAAAAGCAGTAGCTTAATAAATTAAGTACTTCCTGGTATGGTTACTGTACTGGTAACTACCCAAAAGAATCTGGATTTGGTGAGGGAACAGAGAAAAAAGCTCATTTAGGACCTGCACTTACGAAGGGGGTAGGCAGCTGTATATCAGGGAGTATCCCTTCTGAGAATAAAAACAGCTGGAGCTTGTTAAGGTAATTACACATGGGAAAGGTAATGTACTGGGAACTCCTCAGAAGAATCTGATTTGTGGTGAGGGGAGAGAGATAAAAGCTCATTTAGGAACGACATGTACATGCTGCGTAGGTAGCTGTTTATCAGTAAATATCTCCACTGAGATTAAGAAAAGCAGTAGCTTAATAAATTAAGTACTTCCTGGTATGGTTACTGTACTGGTAACTCCCCAAAAGAATCTGGATTGTGGTGAGGGAACAGAGAAAAAAGCTCATTTAGGACCTGCACTTACGAAGGGGGTAGGCAGCTGTATATCAGGGAGTATCCCTTCTGAGAATAAAAACAGCTGGAGCTTGTTAAGGTAATTACACAGGGGAAAGGATAATGTACTGGGAACTCCTCAGAAGAATCTGATTTGTGGTGAGGGGAGAGAGATAAAAGCTCATTTAGGAACGACATGAACATGCTGCATAGGTAGCTGTTTATCAGTAAATATCTCCACTTGAGATTAAGAAAAGCAGTAGCTTAATAAATTAAGTACTTCCTGGTATGGTTACTGTACTGGTAACTCCCCAAAAGAATCTGGATTGTGGTGAGGGAACAGAGAAAAAAGCTCATTTAGGACCTGCACTTACGAAGGGGGTAGGCAGCTGTATATCAGGGAGTAAACCTTCTGAGAATAAAAACAGCTGGAGTTTTTTAAGGATAATGTACTGGGAACTCCTCAGAAGAATCTGATTTGTGGTGAGGGGAGAGAGATAAAAGCTCATTTAGGAACGACATGAACATGCTGCATAGGTAGCTGTTTATCAGTAAATATCTCCACTGAGATTAAGAAAAGCAGTAGCTTAATAAATTAAGTACTTCCTGGTATGGTTACTGTACTGGTAACTCCCCAAAAGAATCTGGATTGTGGTGAGGGAACAGAGAAAAAAGCTCATTTAGGACCTGCACTTACGAAGGGGTAGGCAGCTGTATATCAGGGAGTAAACCTTCTGAGAATAAAAACAGCTGGAGCTTGTTAAGGTAATTACACAGGGGAAAGGATAATGTACTGGGAACTCCTCAGAAGAATCTGATTTGTGGTGAGGGGAGAGAGATAAAAGCTCATTTAGGAACGACATGAACATGCTGCGTAGGTAGCTGTTTATCAGTAAATATCTCCACTGAGATTAAGAAAAGCAGTAGCTTAATAAATTAAGTACTTCCTGGTATGGTACTGTACTGGTAACTCCCCAAAAGAATCTGGATTGTGGTGAGGGAACAGAGAAAAAAGCTCATTTAGGACATGCACTTACGAAGGGGGTAGGCAGCTGTATATCAGGGAGTAACCTTCTGAGAATAAAAACAGCTGGAGTTTGTTAAGGTAATTACACAGGGTAAAGGATAATGTACTGGGAACTCCTCAGAAGAATCTGATTTGTGGTGAGGGAAGAGAGATAAAAGCTCATTTAGGAACGATATGAAAATGCTGCATAGGTAGCTGTTTATCAGTAAATATCTCCACTGAGATTAAGAAAAGCAGTAGCTTAATAAATTAAGTACTTCCTGGTATGGTTACTGTACTGGTAACTACCCAAAAGAATCTGGATTGTGGTGAGGGAACAGAGAAAAAAGCTCATTTAGGACCTGCACTTACGAAGGGGGTAGGCAGCTGTATATCAGGGAGTAAACCTTCTGAGAATAAAAACAGCTGGAGCTTGTTAAGGTAATTAAGGATAATGTACTGGAACTCCTCAGAAGAATCTGATTTGTGGTGAGGGGAGAGAGATAAAAACTCATTTAGGAACGACATGTACATGCTGCGTAGGTAGCTGTTTATCAGTAAATATCTCCACTGAGATTAAGAAAAGCAGTAGCTTAATAAATTAAGTACTTCCTGGTATGGTTACTGTACTGGTAACTCCCCAAAAGAATCTGGATTGTGGTGAGGGAACAGAGAAAAAAGCTCATTTAGGACCTGCACTTACGAAGGGGGTAGGCAGCTGTATATCAGGGAGTAAACCTCTGAGAATAAAAACAGCTGGAGCTTGTTAAGGTAATTACACAGGGGAAAGGATAATGTACTGGGAACTCCTCAGAAGAATCTGATTTGTGGTGAGGGGAGAGAGATAAAAGCTCATTTAGGAACGACATGAACATGCTGCGTAGGTAGCTGTTTATCAGTAAATATCTCCACTGAGATTAAGAAAAGCAGTAACTTAATAAATTAAGTACTACCTGGTATGGTTAATGTACTGGTAACTCCCCAAAAGAATCTGGATTGTGGTGAGGGAACAGAGAAAAAAGCTCATTTAGGACCTGCACTTACGAAGGGGGTAGGCAGCTTTATATCAGGGAGTATCCTTCTGAGAATAAAAACAGCTGGAACTTGTTAAGGTAATTACACAGGGGAAAGGATAATGTACTGGGAACTCCTCAGAAGAATCTGATTTGTGGTGAGGGGAGAGAGATAAAAACTCATTTAGGAACGACATGTACATGCTGCGTAGGTAGCTGTTTATCAGTAAATATCTCCACTGAGATTAAGAAAAGCAGTAGCTTAATAAATTAAGTACTTCCTGGTATGGTTACTGTACTGGTAACTCCCCAAAAGAATCTGGATTGTGGTGAGGGAACAGAGAAAAAAGCTCATTTAGGACCTGCACTTACGAAGGGGTAGGCAGCTGTATATCAGGGAGTAAACCTTCTGAGAATAAAAACAGCTGGAGCTTGTTAAGGTAATTACACAGGGGAAAGGATAATGTACTGGGAACTCCTCAGAAGAATCTGATTTGTGGTGAGGGGAGAGAGAAAAAGCTCATTTAGGAACGACATGAACATACTGCATAGGTAGCTGTTTATCAGTAAATATCTCCACTGAGATTAAGAAAAGCAGTATCTTAATAAATTAAGTACTTCCTGGTATGGTTACTGTACTGGTAACTCCCCAAAAGAATCTGGATTGTGGTGAGGGAACAGAGAAAAAAGCTCATTTAGGACCTGCACTTACGAAGGGGGTAGGCAGCTGTATATCAGGGAGTACCCTTCTGAGAATAAAAACAGCTGGAGTTTGTTAAGTAATTACACAGGGGAAAGGATAATGTACTGGGAACTCCTCAGAAGAATCTGATTTGTGGTGAGGGGAGAGAGATAAAAGCTCATTTAGGAACGACATGAAAATGCTGCATAGGTAGCTGTTTATCAGTAAATATCTCCACTGAGATTAAGAAAAGCAGTAGCTTAATAAATTAAGTACTTCCTGGTATGGTTACTGTACTGGTAACTCCCCAAAAGAATCTGGATTGTGGTGAGGGAACAGAGAAAAAAGCTCATTTAGGACCTGCACTTACGAAGGGGGTAGGCAGCTGTATATCAGGGAGTAAACCTTCTGAGAATAAAAACAGCTGGAGCTTGTTAAGGTAATTACACAGGGGAAAGGATAATGTACTGGCAACTCCTCAGAAGAATCTGATTTGTGGTGAGGGGAGAGAGATAAAAACTCATTTAGGAACGACATGAAACATGCTGCATAGGTAGCTGTTTATCAGTAAATATCTCCACTGAGATTAAGAAAAGCAGTAGCTTAATAAATTAAGTACTTCTGGTATGGTTACTGTACTGGTAACTCCCCAAAAGAATCTGGATTGTGGTGAGGGAACAGAGAAAAAAGCTCATTTAGGACCTAACTTACGAAGGGGGTAGGCAGCTGTATAGCAGGGAGTAAACCTTCTGAGAATAAAAACAGCTGGAGCTTGTTAAGGTAATTACACAGGGGAAAGGATAATGTACTGGGAACTCCTCAGAAGAATCTGATTTGTGGTGAGGGGAGAGAGATAAAAGCTCATTTAGGAACGACATGAACATGCTGCGTAGGTAGCTGTTTATCAGTAAATATCTCCACTGAGATTAAGAAAAGCAGTAACTTAATAAATTAAGTACTACCTGGTATGGTTAATGTACTGGTAACTCCCCAAAAGAATCTGGATTGTGGTGAGGGAACAGAGAAAAAAGCTCATTTAGGACCTGCACTTACGAAGGGGGTAGGCAGCTTTATATCAGGGAGTATCCCTTCTGAGAATAAAAACAGCTGGAACTTGTTAAGGTAATTACACACGGGAAACGATAATGTACTGGGAACTCCTCAGAAGAATCTGATTTGTGGTGAGGGGAGAGAGATAAAAGCTCATTTAGGAACGACATGAACATGCTGCATAGGTAGCTGTTTATCAGTAAATATCTCCACTGAGATTAAGAAAAGCAGTAGCTTAATAAATTAAGTACTTCCTGGTATGGTTACTGTACTGGTAACTCCCCAAAAGAATCTGGATTGTGGTGAGGGAACAGAGAAAAAAGCTCATTTAGGACCTAACTTACGAAGGGGTAGGCAGCTGTATATCAGGGAGTAAACCTTCTGAGAATAAAAACAGCTGGAGCTTGTTAAGGTAATTACACAGGGGAAAGGATAATGTACTGGGAACTCCTCAGAAGAATCTGATTTGTGGTGAGGGGAGAGAGATAAAAGCTCATTTAGGAACGACATGAACATGCTGCGTAGGTAGCTGTTTATCAGTAAATATCTCCACTGAGATTAAGAAAAGCAGTAGCTTAATAAATTAAGTACTTCCTGGTATGGTTACTCTACTGGTAACTCCCCAAAAGAATCTGGATTGTGGTGAGGGAACAGAGAAAAAAGCTCATTTAGGACCTGCACTTACGAAGGGGGTAGGCAGCTGTATATCAGGGAGTATCCCTTCTGAGAATAAAAACAGCTGGAGCTTGTTAAGGTAATTACACAGGGGAAAGGATAATGTACTGGGAACTCCTCAGAAGAATCTGATTTGTGGTGAGGGGAGAGAGATAAAAGCTCATTTAGGAACGACATGAAAATGCTGCATAGGTAGCTGTTTATCAGTAAATATCTCCACTGAGATTAAGAAAAGCAGTAGCTTAATAAATTAAGTACTTCCTGGTATGGTTACTGTACTGGTAACTCCCCAAAAGAATCTGGATTGTGGTGAGGGAACAGAGAAAAAAGCTCATTTAGGACCTGCACTTACGAAGGGGGTAGGCAGCTGTATATCAGGGAGTAAACCTTCTGAGAATAAAAACAGCTGGAGCTTGTTAAGGTAATTAAGGATAATGTACTGGAACTCCTCAGAAGAATCTGATTTGTGGTGAGGGGAGAGAGATAAAAACTCATTTAGGAACGACATGAAACATGCTGCATAGGTAGCTGTTTATCAGTAAATATCTCCACTGAGATTAAGAAAAGCAGTAGCTTAATAAATTAAGTACTTCCTGGTATGGTTACTGTACTGGTAACTCCCCAAAAGAATCTGGATTGTGGTGAGGGAACAGAGAAAAAAGCTCATTTAGGACCTACACTTACGAAGGGGGTAGGCAGCTGTATATCAGGGAGTATCCCTTCTGAGAATAAAAACAGCTGGAGCTTGTTAAGGTAATTACACAGGGAAAGGATAATGTACTGGGAACTCCTCAGAAGAATCTGATTTGTGGTGAGGGGAGAGAGATAAAAGCTCATTTAGGAACGACATGAACATGGTGCGTAGGTAGCTGTTTATCAGTAAATATCTCCACTGAGATTAAGAAAAGCAGTAGCTTAATAAATTAAGTACTTCCTGGTATGGTTACTGTACTGGTAACTCCCCAAAAGAATCTGGATTGTGGTGAGGGATCAGAGAAAAAAGCTCATGTAGGACATGCACTTACGAAGGGGGTAGGCAGCTGTATATCAGGGAGTAAACCTTCTGAGAATAAAAACAGCTCGAGTTTGTTAAGGATAATGTACTGGGAACTCCTCAGAAGAATCTGATTTGTGGTGAGGGGAGAGAGATAAAAGCTCATTTAGGAACGACATGTACATGCTGCGTAGGTAGCTGTTTATCAGTAAATATCTCCACTGAGATTAAGAAAAGCAGTAGCTTAATAAATTAAGTACTTCCTGGTATGGTTACTGTACTGGTAACTCCCCAAAAGAATCTGGATTGTGGTGAGGGAACAGAGAAAAAAGCTCATTTAGGACCTGCACTTACGAAGGGGGTAGGCAGCTGTATATCAGGGAGTAAACCTCTGAGAATAAAAACAGCTGGAGCTTGTTAAGGTAATTACACAGGGGAAAGGATAATGTACTGGGAACTCCTCAGAAGAATCTGATTTGTGGTGAGGGGAGAGAGATAAAAGCTCATTTAGGAACGACATGAACATGCTGCGTAGGTAGCTGTTTATCAGTAAATATCTCCACTGAGATTAAGAAAAGCAGTAGCTTAATAAATTAAGTACTTCCTGGTATGGTTACTGTACTGGTAACTCCCCAAAAGAATCTGGATTGTGGTGAGGGAACAGAGAAAAAAGCTCATTTAGGACCTGCACTTACGAAGGGGGTAGGCAGCTGTATATCAGGGAGTATCCCTTCTGAGAATAAAAACAGCTGGAGCTTGTTAAGGTAATTACACAGGGGAAAGGATAATGTACTGGGAACTCCTCAGAAGAATCTGATTTGTGGTGAGGGGAGAGAGATAAAAGCTCATTTAGGAACGACATGAACATGCTGCGTAGGTAGCTGTTTATCAGTAAATATCTCCACTGAGATTAAGAAAAGCAGTAGCTTAATAAATTAAGTACTTCCTGGTATGGTTACTGTACTGGTAACTCCCCAAAAGAATCTGGATTGTGGTGAGGGAACAGAGAAAAAAGCTCATTTAGGACCTGCACTTACGAAGGGGGTAGGCAGCTGTATATCAGGGAGTAAACCTTCTGAGAATAAAAACAGCTGGAGCTTGTTAAGGTAATTACACAGGGGAAAGGATAATGTACTGGGAACTCCTCAGAAGAATCTGATTTGTGGTGAGGGGAGAGAGATAAAAGCTCATTTAGGAACGACATGAACATGCTGCGTAGGTAGCTGTTTATCAGTAAATATCTCCACTGAGATTAAGAAAAGCAGTAGCTTAATAAATTAAGTACTTCCTGGTATGGTTACTGTACTGGTAACTCCCCAAAAGAATCTGGATTGTGGTGAGGGAACAGAGAAAAAAGCTCATTTAGGACCTGCACTTACGAAGGGGGTAGGCAGCTGTATATCAGGGAGTATCCCTTCTGAGAATAAAAACAGCTGGAGCTTGTTAAGGTAATTACACAGGGAAAGGATAATGTACTGGGAACTCCTCAGAAGAATCTGATTTGTGGTGAGGGGAGAGAGATAAAAGCTCATTTAGGAACGACATGAACATGCTGCGTAGGTAGCTGTTTATCAGTAAATATCTCCACTGAGATTAAGAAAAGCAGTAGCTTAATAAATTAAGTACTTCCTGGTATGGTTACTGTACTGGTAACTCCCCAAAGAATCTGGATTGTGGTGAGGGATCAGAGAAAAAAGCTCATGTAGGACATGCACTTACGAAGGGGGTAGGCAGCTGTATATCAGGGAGTAAACCTTCTGAGAATAAAAACAGCTAGAGCTTGTTAAGGATAATGTACTGGCAACTCCTCAGAAGAATCTGATTTGTGGTGAGGGGAGAGAGATAAAAACTCATTTAGGAACGACATGTACATGCTGCGTAGGTAGCGGTTTATCAGTAAATATCTCCACTGAGATTAAGAAAAGCAGTAGCTTAATAAATTAAGTACTTCCTGGTATGGTTACTGTACTGGTAACTCCCCAAAAGAATCTGGATTGTGGTGAGGGAACAGAGAAAAAAGCTCATTTAGGACCTGCACTTACGAAGGGGTTAGGCAGCTGTATATCAGGAAGTAAACTCTCTGAGAATAAAAACAGCTGGAGCTTGTTAAGGTAATTCCACAGGGGAATCGATAATATACTGGGAACTCCTCAGAAGAATCTGATTTGTGGTGAGGGGAGAGAGAAAAAGCTCATTTAGGAACGACAAGAACATGCTGCATAATTCGCTGTTTATCAGTAAATATCTCCATTGAGATTAAGAAAAGCAGTATCTTTATAAATTAAGTACTTCCTGGTATTGTTACTGTACTGGTAACTCCCCAAAAGAATCTGGATTAGGGTGAGGGAACAGAGAAAAAAGCTCATTTAGGACCTGCACTTACGAGGGGGGTAGGCAGCTGTATATCACTGAGTAAACCTTCTGAGAATAAAAACAGCTGGAGCTTTTTAAGGTAATAACACAGGGGAAAGGATAATGTACTGGGAACTCCTCAGAAGAATCTGATTTGTGGTGAGGGGAGAGAAATAAAAGCTCATTTCGGAACGACATGAACATGCTGCGTAGGTAGCTGTTTATCAGTAAATATCTCCACTGAGATTAAGAAAAGCAGTAGCTTAATAAATTAAGTACTTCCTGGTATCTTTACTGTACTGGTAACTCCGCAAAAGAATCTGGATTGTGGTGAGTTAATGGAGAAAAAAGCTCATTTAGGACCTGAACTTACGAAGGGGGTAGGCAGCTGTATATCAGGGAGTAAACATTCTGAGAATAAAAACAGCTGGAGCTTGTTAAGGTAATTACACAGGGGAAAGGATAATGTACTGGGAACTCCTCAGAAGAATCTGATTTGTGGTGAGGGGAGAGAGATAAAAGCTCATTTAGGAACGACATGAACATGCTGCGTAGGTAGTTGTTTATCAGTAAATATCTCCACTGAGATTAAGAAAAGCAGTAGCTTAATAAATTAAGTACTTCCTGGTATGGTTACTGTACTGGTAACTCCCCAAAAGAATCTGGATTGTGGTGAGGGAACTGAGAATAAAGCTCATTTAGGACCTGCACTTACGAAGGGGGTAGGCAAATGTATATCAGGGAGTATCCCTTCTGAGAATAAAAAGAGCTGGAGCTTGTTCAGGTAATTACACAGGGGAAAGGATAATGTACTGGGAACTCCTCAGAAGAATCTGATTTGTGGTGAGGGGAGAGAGATAAATGCTCATTTAGGAACGACATGAACATGCTGCGTAGGTAGTTGTTTATCAGTAAATATCTCCACTGAGATTAAGAAAAGCAGTAGCTTAATAAATTAAGTACTTCCTGGTATGGTTACTGTACTGGTAACTCCCCAAATGAATCTGGATTGTGGTGAGGGAACAGAGAAAAAAGCTCATTTAGGACTTGCACTTACGAAGGGCGTAGGCAGCTGTATATCAGGGGGTATCCTTTCTGAGAATAAAAACAGCTGGAGATTTTTAAGGTAATTACACAGGGGAAAGGATAATGTACTGGGAACTCCTCAGAAGAATCTGATTTGTGGTGAGCGGAGAGAGATAAAAGCTCATTTAGGAACGACATGAACATGCTGCATAGGTAGCTGTTTATCAGTAAATATCTCCACTGAGATTAAGAAAAGCAGAAGCTTAATAAATTAAGTACTTCCTGGTATGGTTACTGTACTGGTAACTCCCCAAAAGAATCTGGATTGTGGTGAGGGAACTGAGAATAAAGCTCATTTAGGACCTGCACTTACGAAGGGGGTAGGCACCTGTATATCAGGGAGTATCCCTTCTGAGAATAAAAAGAGCTGGAGCTTGTTAAGGTAATTACACAGGGGAAAGGATAATGTACTGGGAACTCCTCAGAAGAATCTGATTTGTGGTGAGGGGAGAGAGATAAAAGCTCATTTAAGAACGACATGAACATGCTGCGTATGTAGCTGTTTATCAGTAAATATCTCCACTGACATTAAGGAAAGCAGTAGCTTAATAAATTAAGTACTTCCTGGTATGGTTACTGTACTGGTAACTCCCCAAAAGAATCTGGATTGTGGTGAGGGAACAGAGAAAAAAGCTCAATTATGATCTGCACTTACGAAGGGGGTAGACAGATGTATATCAGGGAGTAAACCTTCTGAGAATAAAAACAGCTGGAGCTTGTTAAGGTAATGACACAGGGGAAAGGATAATGTACTGGGAACTCCTCAGAAGATTCTGATTTGTGGTGAGGTTAGAAAGATAAAAGCTCATTTAGGAACGACAGGAACATGCTGCGTAGGTAGCTGTTTATAAGTAAATATCTCCACTGAGAATAAGAAAAGCAGTAGCTTAATAAATTAAGTACTTCCTGGTATGGTTACTGTACTGGTAACTCCCCAATAGAATCTGGATTGTGGTGAGGGAACAGAGAAAAAAGCTCATATAGGACCTGCACTTACGAAGGGGTTAGGCAGCTGTATATCAGGGAGTAAACTCTCTGAGAATAAAAACAGCTTGAGCTTGTTAAGGTAATTACACAGGGGAAAGGATAATGTACTGGGAACTCCTCATAAGAATCTGATTTGTGGTGAGTGGAGAGAGATAAAAGCTCATTTAGGTACGACATGAAAATGCTGCATAGGTAGCTGTTTATCAGTACATATCTCCACTTAGATTAAGAAAAGCAGTAGCTTAATAAATTAAGTACTTCCTGGAATGGTTACTGTACTGGTAACTCCCCAAAAGAATCTGGATTGTGGTGATGGAACAGAGAAAAGTGCTCATTCAGGACCTGCACTTACGAAGGGGCTAGGCAACTGTATATCATGGAGTGAACCTTCTGAGAATAAAAACAGCTGGAGCTTGTTTAGGTAATTACACAGTGGAAAGGATAATGTACTGGGAACTCCTGAGAAAAATCTGATTTGTGGTGAGGGGACAGAGATAAAAGCTCATTTAGGAACGACATGCACATGCTGCGTAGGTAGCTGTTTATCAGTAAATATCTCCACTGAGATTAAAAAATGCAGTAGCTTAATAAATTAAGTACTTCCTGGTATGGTTACTGTACTGGTAACTCCCGAAAAGAATATGGATTGTGGTGAGGGAAAATAGAAAAAAGGTCATTTGTGACCCCCACTTACGAAGGGGGTAGGCAGCTGTATATCAGGGAGTAAACCTTCTGAGCATAAAAACAGCTGGAGCTTGTTAAGGTAATTACACAGGGGAAAGGATAATGTACTGGGAACTCCTCAGAAAAATCTGATTTGTGGTGAGGGGAGAGAGATAAAATCTCATTTAGGAACGACATGAAAATGCTGCATAGGTAGCTATTTATCAGTAAATATCTCCACTGAGATTAAGAAAAGCAGTAGCTTAATGAATTAAGCACTTCCTGGTATGCTTCCTCTACCGGTAACTCCCCAAAAGAATCTGGATTGTGGTGAGGGAACAGAGAAAAAAGCTCATTTAGGACCTGCACTTACGAAGGGGGAAGGCAGCTGTATATCAGGGAGTAAACCCTCTGAGAATAAAAACAGCTGGAGCTTGTTAAGGTAATTACACAGGGGAAAGGATAATGTATTGGGAACTCCTCAGAAGAATCTGATTTGTGGTGAGGGGAGAGAGATAAAAGCTCATTTAGGAACGACATGAACATGCTTCCTATGTAGCTGTTTATCAGTAAATATCTCCACTGAGATTAAGAAAAGCAGTAGCTTAATAAATTAAGTACTTCCTGGTATGGTTACTGTACTGGTAACTCCGCAAAAGAATCTGGATTGTGGTGAGGGATCAGAGAAAAGAGCTTATGTAGGACATGCACTTACCAAGGGGGTAGGCAGCTGTATATCAGGGAGTAAACCTTCTGAGAATAAAAACAGCTAGAGCATGTTAAGGATAATGTACTGGCAACTCTTCAGAAGAATCTGATTTGTGGTGAGGGGAGAGAGATAAAAACTCATTTAGGAACGACATGTACATGCTGCGTAGGTAGCTGTTTATCAGGAAATATCTCCACTGAGATTAAGAAAAGCAGTAGCTTAATAAATTAAGTACTTCCTGGTATGGTTACTGTACTGGTAACTCCCCAAAAGAATCTGGATTGTGGTGAGGGAACAGAGAAAAATGCTCATTCAGGACCTGCACTTACGAAGGGCTAGGCAACTGTATATCATGGAGTATACCTTCTAAGAATAAAAACAGCTGGAGCTTGTTAAGGTAATTACACAGGGGAAAGGATAATGTACTGGGAACTCCTCAGAAGAATCTGATTTGTGGTGAGGGGACAGAGATAAAAGCTCATTAAGGAACGACATGCACATGCTGCGTAGGTAGCTGTTTATCAGTAAATATCTCCACTGAGATTAAGAAATGCAGTAGCTTAATAAATTAAGTACTTCCTTTTATGGTTACTGTACTGGTAACTCCCCAAACGAATCTGGATTGTGGTGAGGGATCAGAGAAAAAAGCTCATGTAGGACATGCATTACGAAAGGGGAAAGCAGCTGTATATCAGGGAGTAAACCTTCTGAGAATAAAAGCAGCTGGAGCTTGTTAAGGTAATTACACAGGGGAAAGGATAATGTAATGGGAACTCCTCAGAAGAATCTGATTTGTGGTGAGGGGAGAGAGATAAAAGCTCATTTAGGAACGACATGAACATGCTGCATAGGTAGCTGTTTATCAGTAAATATCTCCACTGAGATTAAGAACAGCTGTGGCTTAATAAATTAAGTACTTCCTGGTATGGTTACTGTACTGGTAACTACCGAAAAGAATCTGGATTGTGGTGAGGGAACAGAGAAAAATCTCATTTAGGACCTGCACTAACGAAGGGTGTAGGCAGCTGTATATCAGGGAGTATCCCTTCTGAGAATAAAAACAGCTGGAGCTTCTTAAGGTAATTACACAGGGGAAAGGATAATATACTGAGAACTCCTCAGAAGAATCTGAGATGTGGTGAGGGGAGAGAGATAAAAGCTAATTTAGGAACGACATGAACATGCTGCGTAGGTAGCTGTTTATAAGTAAATATCTCCACGGAGATTGAGAAAAGCAGTAGCTTAATAAATTAAGTACTTCCTGGTATGGTTACTGTACTGGTAACTCCCCAAAAGAATCTGGATTGTGTTGAGGGAACAGAGAAAAAAGCTCATTTAGGACCTGCACTTTCGAAGGGGGTAGGCAGCTGTATATCAGGGAGTATCCCTTCTGAGAATAAAAACAGATGGAGCTTGTTAAGGTAATTACACAGGGAAAAGCATAATGTACTGGGGACTCCTGAGAAGAATCTGATTTGTGGTGAGGGGAGAGAGATAAAAGCTCATTTAGGAACGACATGAAAATGCTTCCTATGTAGCTGTTTATCAGTAAATATCTCCACTGAGATTAAGAAAAGAAGTAGCTTAATAAATTAAGTACTTCCTGGTATTGTTACTGTACTGGTAACTGTCCAAAAAAATCTGGATTGTGGTGAGGGAACAGAGAAAAAAGCTCATTTAGGACCTGCACTTACGAAGGGGGTAGGCAGCTGTATATCACGGAGTAAACCTTCTGAGCATAAAAACAGCTGGAGCTTGTTAAGGTAATTACACAGGGGAAAGGATAATGTACAGGGAACTCCTCAGAAGAATCTGATTTGTGGTGAGGGGAGATATATAAAAGCTCATTTAGGAACGACATGAAAATGCTGCATAGGTAGCTGTTTATCAGTACATATCTCCCCTCAGATTAAGAAAAGCAGTAGCTTAATAAATTAAGTACTTCCTGGAATGGTTACTGTACTGGTAAATCCCCAAAAGAATCTGGATTGTGGTGATCGAACAGAGAAAAATGCTCATTCAGGACCTGTACTTACGAAGAGGGTAGGCAGCTGTATATCAGGGAGTTAACCTACTGAGAATAAAAACAGCTGGAGCTTGTTAAGGTAATTACACAGGGGAAAGGATAATGTACTGGGAACTCCTCAGAAAAATCTGATTTGTGGTGAGGGGAGAGAGATAAAAGCTCATTTAGGAACGACGTGAACATGATGTGTAGGTAGCTGTTTATCCGTAAATATCTCCACTGAGATTAAGAAAAGCAGTAGCTTAATAAATTAAGTACTTCCTGGTATGGTTACTGTACTGGTACCTCCCCAAATGAATCTGGATTGTGGTGAGGGAACAGAGAAAAAAGCTCATTTAGGACCTGCACTTACGAAGGGGGTAGGCCGCTGTATATCAGGGAATAAACCTTCTGAGAAGAAAAACAGCTGGAGCTTGTTAAGGTAATTACACAGGGGAAAGGATAATGTACTGGGAACTCTTCAGAAGAATCTGATTTGTGGTGAGGTGAGAGAGATGAAAGCTCACTTAGGAACGACATGAAAAGCTGCATAAGTAGCTGTTTATCAGTAAATATCTCCACTGAGATTAAGAAAAGCAGTAGCTTAATAAATTAAGTACTTCCTGGTATGGTTACTGTACTGGTAACTCCCCAAAAGAATCTGGATTGTGGTGAGGGAACAGAGAAAAAAGCTCACTTATGACCTGCACTTACGAAGTAGGTAGGCAGCTGTATATCAGGGAGTATCCCTTCTGAGAACAAAAACAGCTGGATATTGTTAAGGTAATTACACAGGGGAAAGGATAATGTACTGGGAACTCCTCAGAAGAATCTGATGTGTGGTGAGGGGAGAGAGATAAAAGCTCATTTAGGAACGACATGAACATGCTGCATAGGTAGCTGTTCATCAGTAAATATCTCCACTGAGATTAAGAAGAGCAGTAGCTTAATAAACTAAGTACTTCCTGGTATGGTTACTGTACTGGTAACTCCCCAAAAGAATCTGGATTGTGGTGAGGGAACAGAGAAAAAAGCTCATTTAGGACCTGCACTTACGAAGGGGGTAGGCAGCTGTATTTCAGGGAGTAAACCTTCTGAAATAAAAACAGCTGGACCTTGTTAAGGTAATTACACAGGGGAAAGGATAATGTACTGGGAACTCCTCAGAAGAATCTGATTTGTGGTGAGGGGTGAGAGATAAAAGCTCATTTAGGAACGACATGAACATGCTGCGTAAGTAGCTGTTTATCAGTATATATCTCCACTGACATTAAGAAAAGCAGTAGCTTAATAAATTAAGTACTTCCTGGTATGGTTACTGTACTGGTAACTCCCCAAAAGAATCTGCATTGTGGTGAGGGATCAGAGAAAAAAGCTCATTTAGGACCTGCTCTTACGAAGGGGGTAGGCAGGTGTATATCAGGGAGTATCCCTTCTGAGAATAAAAACAGCTGGAGCTTGTTAAGGTAATTACACAGGGGAACGGATAATGTACTGGGAACTCCTCAGAAGAATCTGATTTGTGGTGAGGGGAGAGAGATAAAAGCTCTTTTAGGAACGACATGAACATGCTGCGGAGGTAGCTGTTTATCAGTATATGTCTCCACTGAGATTAAGAAAAACAGTAGCTTAATAAATTAAGTACTTCCTGGTATGGTTACTGTACTGGTGACTCCCCAAAAATCTGGATTGTGGTGAGGGAACAGAGAAAAAAGCTCATTTAAGACCTGCACTTACGAAGAGGGTAGGCAGCTGTATATCAGGGAGTTAACCTACTGAGAATAAAAACAGCTGGAGCTTGTTAAGGTAATTACACAGGGGAAAGGATAATGTACTGGGAACTCCTCAGAAGAATCTGATTTTTGGTGAGGGGAGAGAGATAACAGCTCATTTAGGAACGACATGAACATGCTGCATAGGTAGCTGTTTATCAGTAAATATCTCCACTGAGATTAAGAAAAGCAGTAGCTTAATAAATTAAGTACTTCCTGGTATGGTTACTGTACTGGTAACTCCCCAAAAGAATCTGGATTGTGGTGAGGGAACAGAGAATAAAGCTCATTTATGACCTGCACTTACGAAGGGGGTATGCAGCTGTATATCAGGGAGTAAACCTTCTGAGAATAAAAACAACTGGAGCTTGTTAAGGTAATTACACAAGGAAATGATAATGTACTGGGAACTCCTCAGAAGAATCTGATTTGTGGTGAGGGGAGAGAGATAAAAGCTCATTTAGGAACGACATGAACATGCTGCGTAGGTAGCTGTTTATCAGTAAATATCTCCACTGAGATAAAGAAAAGCAGTAGCTTAATAAATTACGTACTTCCTGGTATGGTTACTGTACTGGTAACTCCCCAAAAGAATCTGGATTGTGGTGAGGGAACAGAGAAAAAAGCTCATTTAGGACCTGCACTTACGAAGGGGGTAGGCAGCTGTATATCAGGGAGTATCCCTTCTGAGAATAAAAACACCTGGAGCTTGTTAAGGTAATTACACAGGGGAAAGGATAATGTACTGGGAACTCCTCAGAAGAATCTGATTTATGGTGAGGGGAGAGAGATAAAAGCCCATTTAGGAACGACATGAACATGCTGCATAGGTAGCTGTTCATCAGTAAATATCTCCACTGAGATTAAGAAGAGCAGTAGCTTAATAAACTAAGTACTTCCTGGTATGGTTACTGTACTGGTAACTCCCCAAAAGAATCTGGATTGTGGTGAGGGAACAGAGAAAAAAGCTCATTTAGGACCTGCACTTACGAAGGGGGTAGGCAGCTGTATTTCAGGGAGTAAACCTTCTGAAATAAAAACAGCTGGACCTTGTTAAGGTAATTACACAGGGGAAAGGATAATGTACTGGGAACTCCTCAGAAGAATCTGATTTGTGGTGAGGGGTGAGAGATAAAAGCTCATTTAGGAACGACATGAACATGCTGCGTAAGTAGCTGTTTATCAGTATATATCTCCACTGACATTAAGAAAAGCAGTAGCTTAATAAATTAAGTACTTCCTGGTATGGTTACTGTACTGGTAACTCCCCAAAAGAATCTGCATTGTGGTGAGGGATCAGAGAAAAAAGCTCATTTAGGACCTGCTCTTACGAAGGGGGTAGGCAGGTGTATATCAGGGAGTATCCCTTCTGAGAATAAAAACAGCTGGAGCTTGTTAAGGTAATTACACAGGGGAACGGATAATGTACTGGGAACTCCTCAGAAGAATCTGATTTGTGGTGAGGGGAGAGAGATAAAAGCTCTTTTAGGAACGACATGAACATGCTGCGGAGGTAGCTGTTTATCAGTATATGTCTCCACTGAGATTAAGAAAAACAGTAGCTTAATAAATTAAGTACTTCCTGGTATGGTTACTGTACTGGTGACTCCCCAAAAATCTGGATTGTGGTGAGGGAACAGAGAAAAAAGCTCATTTAAGACCTGCACTTACGAAGAGGGTAGGCAGCTGTATATCAGGGAGTTAACCTACTGAGAATAAAAACAGCTGGAGCTTGTTAAGGTAATTACACAGGGGAAAGGATAATGTACTGGGAACTCCTCAGAAGAATCTGATTTTTGGTGAGGGGAGAGAGATAACAGCTCATTTAGGAACGACATGAACATGCTGCATAGGTAGCTGTTTATCAGTAAATATCTACACTGAGATTAAGAAAAGCAGTAGCTTAATAAATTAAGTACTTCCTGGTATGGTTACTGTACTGGTAACTCCCCAATAGAATCTGGATTGTTGTGAGGGAACAGAGAAAAAAGCTCACTTAGGACCTGCAGTTACGAAGGGGGTAGGCAGCTGTATATCAGGGAGTATCCCTTCTGAGAATAAAAACAGCTGGAACTTGTTAAGGTAATTACACAGGGGAAAGGATAATGTACTGGGAACTCCTCAGAAGAATCTGATTTGTGGTGAGGGGAGAGAGATAAAAGCTCATTTACAAACGACATGAAAATGCTGCATAGGTAGCTGTTTATCAGTAAATATCTCCACTGAGATTAAGAAAAGCAGTAGCTTAATAAATTAAGTACTTCCTGGTATGGTTACTGTACTGGTAACTCCCCAAAAGAATCTGGATTGTGGTGAGGGAACAGAGAATAAAGCTCATTTATGACCTGCACTTACGAAGGGGGTATGCAGCTGTATATCAGGGAGTAAACCTTCTGAGAATAAAAAAAACTGGAGCTTGTTAAGGTAATTACACAAGGAAATGATAATGTACTGGGAACTCCTCAGAAGAATCTGATTTGTGGTGAGGGGAGAGAGATAAAAGCTCATTTAGGAACGACATGAACATGCTGCGTAGGTAGCTGTTTATCAGTAAATATCTCCACTGAGATAAAGAAAAGCAGTAGCTTAATAAATTACGTACTTCCTGGTATGGTTACTGTACTGGTAACTCCCCAAAAGAATCTGGATTGTGGTGAGGGAACAGAGAAAAAAGCTCATTTAGGACCTGCACTTACGAAGGGGGTAGGCAGCTGTATATCAGGGAGTATCCCTTCTGAGAATAAAAACACCTGGAGCTTGTTAAGGTAATTACACAGGGGAAAGGATAATGTACTGGGAACTCCTCAGAAGAATCTGATTTGTGGTGAGGGGAGAGAGATAAAAGCCCATTTAGGAACGACATGAACATGCTGCGTAGGTAGCTGTTTATCAGTAAATATCTCCACTGAGATTAAGAAAAGCAGTAGCTTAAGAAATTAAGTACTTCCTGGTATGGTTACTGTACTGGTAACTCCCCAAAAGAATCTGGATTGTGGTGAGGGAACAGAGAAAAAAGCTCATTTATGACCTGCACTTACGAAGGGGGTAGGCAGCTGTATATCAGGGAGTATCCCTTCTGAAAATAAAAACAGCTGTAGCTGGTTAAGGTAATTACACAGGGGAAAGTATAATGTACTGGGAACTCCTCAGAAGAATCTGATTTGTGGTGAGGGGAGAGAGATAAAAGCTCATTTAGGAACGACGTGAACATGATGTGTAGGTAGCTGTTTATCAGTAAATATCTCCACTGAGATTAATAAAAGCAGTAGCTTAATAAATTAAGTACTTCCTGGTATGGTTACTGTACTGGTACCTCCCCAAAAGAATCTGGATTGTGGTGAGGGAACAGAGAAAAAAGCTCATTTAGGATCTGCACTTACGAAGGGGGTAGGCAGCTGTATATCAGGGAATAAACCTTCTGAGAAGAAAAACAGCTGGAGCTTGTTAAGGTAATTACACAGGGGAAAGGATAATGTACTGGGAACTCTTCAGAAGAATCTGATTTGTGGTGAGGTGAGAGAGATGAAAGCTCACTTAGGAACGACATGAAAAGCTGCATAAGTAGCTGTTTATCAGTAAATATCTCCACTGAGATTAAGAAAAGCAGTAGCTTAATAAATTAAGTACTTCCTGGTATGGTTACTGTACTGGTAACTCCCCAAAAGAATCTGGATTGTGGTGAGGGAACAGAGAAAAAAGCTCATTTAGGACCTGCACTTACAAAAGGGGTAGGCAGCTGTATATCAGGAAGTCTCCATTCTGAGAATAAAACAGCTGGAGCTTGTTAAGGTAATTACACAGGGAAAGGATAATGTACTGGGAACTCCTCAGAAGAATCTGATTTGTGGTGAGGGGAGAGAGATAAAAGCTCATTTTGGAACGACATGAAAAGCTGCATAAGTAGCTGTTTATCAGTAAATATCACCACTGAGATTAAGAAAAGCAGTATCTTAATAAATTAAGTACTTCCTGGTATGGTTACTGTACTGGTAACTCCGCAAAGAATCTGGATTGTGGTGAGGGAACAGAGAAAAAAGCTCATTTAGGACCTGCACTTACGAAGGGGCTAGGCAGCTGTATATCAGGGAGTAAAGCTTCTAAGAATAAAAACAGCTGGAGCTTGTTAAGGTAATTACACAGGGGAAAGGATAATCTACTGGGAACTCCGTAGAAGAATCTGATTTGTGGTGAGGGGAGACAGTTAAAAGCTCATTTAGGAACGACATGAAAATGCTGGGTAGTTAGCTGTTTATCAGTAAATATCTCCACTGAGATTAAGAAAAGCAGTAGCTTAATAAATTAAGTACTTCCTCCTATGGTTACTGTACTCGTAACTCCCCAAAAGAATCTGGATTGTGGTGAGGGAACAGTGAAAAAAGCTCATTTAGGACCTGCACTTACGAAGGGGGTAGGCAGCTGTATATCAGGGAGTATCACTTCTGAGAATAAAAACAGCTGGAGCTTGTTAAGGTAATTACACAGGGGAAAAGATAATGTACTGGGAACTCCTCAGAAAAATCTGATTTGTGGCTGAGGGGAGAGAGATAAAAGCTCATTTAGGAACGACATGAACATGCTGCGTAGGTTGCTCTTTATCAGTAAATATCTCCACTGAGATTAAGAAAAGCAGTAGCTTAATAAAATAAGTACTTCCTGGTATGGTTACTGTACTGGTAACTCCCCAAAAGAATCTGGATTGTGGTGAGGGAACAGAGAAAAAAGCTCATTTAGGACCTGCACTTACGAAGGGGGCAGGCAGCTGTATATCAGGGAGTATCCCTTCTGAGAATAAAAACAGCTGGAGCTTGTTAAGGTAATTACACAGGGGAAAGGATAATGTACTGGGAACTCCTCAGAAGAATCTGATTTGTGGTGAGGGGAGAGAGATAAAAGCTCATTTAGGAACGACATGAACATGCTGCGTAGGTAGCTGTTTATCAGTAAATATCTCCACTGATCTTAAGAAAAGCAGTAGCTTAATAAATTAAGTACTTCCTGGTATGATTACTGTACTGGTAACTCCCAAAAAGAATCTGGATTGTGGTGAGGGAACAGAGAAAAAAGCTCATTTATGACCTGCACTTACGAAGGGGGTAGGCAGCTGTATATCAGGGAGTATCCCTTCTGAAAATAAAAACAGCTGTAGCTGGTTAAGGTAATTACACAGGGGAAAGTATAATGTACTGGGAACTCCTCAGAAGAATCTGATTTGTGGTGAGGGGAGAGAGATAAAAGCTCATTTAGGAACGACGTGAACATGATGTGTAGGTAGCTGTTTATCAGTAAATATCTCCACTGAGATTAAGAAAAGCAGTAGCTTAATAAATTAAGTACTTCCTGGTATGGTTACTGTACTGGTAACTCCCCAAAAGAATCTGGATTGTGGTGATGGAACAGAGAAAAAGCTCATTTAGGACCTGCACTTACGAAGGGGGTAGGCAGCTGTATGTCAGGGAGTAAACCTTCTGAGAATAAAAACACCTGGAGCTTGTTAAGGTAATTACATAGGGGAAAGGATAATATACTGGGACCTCCTCAGAAGTGTTGGGGTCCATCTTCCCCCCTAGATGGAAGGGGCCTGAGGCACCTCCCCCAGCTGGGGAATGCGGCCCTTCCATCCTCTCTATATTGGAATCCGGAGAAACCGGTGGGGCAATTAGACCCCTGACTTAGCTGGCAACCAGCCCGGCGCCTACCAGCCCCACCCTGGTTTGGCATGCTCAGAGTGACGTAGCCCCTTGGAGGTCAAGTGACCTGCCCCTTGGAGGTCAAGTGACAGCCTTTTGGCCTATCGGAATCCTGGCCAACCCCCTTCCCCCAGATCATCTCCTCTTGTCCCTCTCTCAATAAAGTTAGTTCGCTCTCAGAAGCTTACTCCGTGGTCTATGTACTTTAGCTCCCAGGGTAGGATAGCGGTCACATTGCCACGCGGGTCGCGCGCACGCCAGACCGGAGCCGCCCCTACGTCTCACCCTGACAGACCTGCAGGCCGAGGGTTAGGGGAGAGGACGATAGGAGGGTAATAAGAGAGAAAGGAATAAGCATTTGAGCCGGAGCAGAGAAAGCAGACCCAACACAGTGGCGCCCACGTGGGTTGCACGAATCCACGCGAGGAAGCCCGGCTCCCGACCGGCCCTGACGGAAACAGGTTGGAAATCCTGAGACGCGCGATCCTCCCACCCCAGGTAAGAGGATGGGACAAGTCCAGAGTTGGCGAAACAGTTCGCCCCTTAAGATCCTATAGTTCACCCTCCAAAACGCGGGGATTAATATCTCAGAGCCCCACGCTATATGAATTTGGGAGGAATTGACCCACAGGGTCCCGTGGCTAACTGGAGCCAACCTACTCTCATGGGAAACTTGGGACCGACTAGAGCGGGAATTACATATGGCACAATGGGGAAAACTCCCACTGCGAGCCATTAAGACCCGCAAGACTTGCCTCTCTTGGGACCCTGGCGGGGAGTCCCTGGATTCAGGAAAAGGTAGCCGGAGGGAATTTTGATCTGGAGGGGGCCCCGATGCCCTACTCCGCGAAAAGCCCTGGGACGAAAGCTCGATCGGTACCCAGAAATCCAAGCCGCGGCCGGCAAGAGACGAGCAGAGCAGCCGCAGGCTTGCTACCCCTCCCCCATGTGAGACTCAGCTTGACTCTATACATATGCAGATTTCGGCAGCCCTGAGCGGCCGCTTTTCCACGGCGGCGGCGGCGCCCCGCAAAAAAAAAAAAAAAAAAAAAAAAAAAAAAAAACTGGCCTGGCCACTTTTAAATTCAGAGGCCTTGAAACTACAGATTTTCATGAGTCCAGGAGGATGGTTCTTGAGAGAGGCGGGTAAACGCGCCCTGGGCAAAATATTAACTTTACGGCCTGACTTTCAGATTCCCCACCAACCAAGGCAATAAACAGCCTAAAGCCCCTTGCTGGGCAGTCCCTATTGCCAGAGACAGTAATCATGATATTTGGAAAAAAGTTCCGATTCTTAATTAATACAGGAGCAAATCGGACCATATGCATTTAATTGGACAACATTATTATTGGATCAGTAGATGCCCAAATACTAGACTTGGCCTATAGCAAGGCCCAAACACTCCTTCAAAGAGGAGGGCTGCGTATAGACAGTGACAAGGTTCAGAAAGTATACCCCTTCAAGATCATGGGGGCAGAGCTTAAACTAGACTCTGTATGCCCACTCAAGCCCCAGTTA
Organism: Perognathus longimembris pacificus; assembly: GCF_023159225.1. Lineage (NCBI taxonomy): Eukaryota > Metazoa > Chordata > Mammalia > Rodentia > Heteromyidae > Perognathus > Perognathus longimembris. Next base: position 39,288 of record NW_025960682.1, on the reverse strand, counting down.
TCCTTCCAGGCAACTTATACTCTGGTGGAGATACAAAGACTGTTAGGTGAAATTAATTGGCTAAGATCCTGGCTTCAACTGCCTACAGAGGAGTTACTACCGCTCCATGACTCTTTAAAGGGCAAGGCGCCCACTGATGTTATTACAATAACTCCATCACTCCAAACAGCCTTCCAGAAAATCCAATTGGCCTTAAATAAGGCACAGCTGGCACGCTACAAGCCTAAGTGCCCACTTTGCCTTTGGATCCTCCCCGGATCCGAACTTTCTTCAGCTGCAATTACGCAATCAGGCGAGCCCCTTCAGTGGGTGCACGCATCAGTGGGAGGAGCTCCCAGAGTTTATTCCCAGATGGACCAGCTAGCTGACTTGGTAATTAAGGGCAGGGATACTTCCCTGAGACATTATGGAAGAGATCCTGACGTGCTAACTATTCCCTACCGGTTGTCAGATTTTGAATGGGTCAGGAGAAATAATTCACGTGTGTCTAGTGCCCTGGAGGGCTTTATGGGTAAGATAGATTGCCACTATGGCACTTCAAGATGGGTGACCTCATTTTCCAGGCTACAATGGACACCCCCTGTGCTTTTCTCTACCAAGCCTCTTGTCAAGGCTGCCAATGTCTTTACAGATGGTGGGCGAGCCGGCTCTGCCGTAGTGGTGCCCTCCGCCTCGCCCCCTGCCGGTGGGAAAGATAACACCCATTACTTTGAAGCCGTCACTGGCTCTGCACAGTTTAAAGAGCTGTACGCAGTCGCCTTGGCACTGACCCATGTTAAACAGCCAATGAACTTGTTCTCTGATAGTCTATATGTGGTTAATTTGCTACCCAACCTGGTATGTTCACATATCAAGTTGGATGGAAACCCAATCACTCCTCTGATGATCCAAGTCAGGTCTCTGTTAAAAGAGCGTAGTGAGCCTATTTTTTTACAGCACCTTCGTGGACACCAAGGACTGCCTGGGGACCTGGCACAAGGTAATCGTAGGGCCGACCAGCTGGCCACTAATGGAACCATCATAGCTCTGGCCATTGTACAACCTCAAAACCTCCAAATGGCCAAAGGGCTTCATGAGCGTACTCACTTAAATTGGAGAGGGTTACATCAGAGATTTCCTTCAATTCCTATAAAAGACTTATAAAAGATTATAAGGACTTGCAAATCATGTATGCCTTTCGTGCAAGTCCCTCCCTTGCAATCTCCAGGTGTAAATTCAAGAGGTTTAAGACCCAATTTAATTTGGCAGACTGATGTGACCCATTACGCCCCCTTTGGAAGGCTAAAATATATATTTATGTCCATTGACACATGCTCCGGTGCGTGTTGGGCCTCCCTGCATACCGGTGAAAGAGCACGGCATGCTGAAAGCCACTTCTTACAATGTTTTGCTATCCTAGGACTGCCTTTACAGGTTAAAAAAGATAATGGACCTTGTTTCACCAGTAAGCCTTTACAGGCATTTTTCCAAATGTGGAATATTAAACATACCACTGGAATACCTTATAACCCAAAGGGTCAAGCCATAATTGAGAGGCATAATAGGACCCTGAAGGATCAATTATTAAAACAAAAAGGGGGGGAAGCCCCCAGGACCAGCTGAGGACAGCGATGTTTACATTGAATATTTTAAATTTCTCTAAGGACCAACCTCTGTCGGCTTTCCAGAGACACTGGTCAAGCCAAACACCCTACTTAAAAGTGGAGGCCCAGTGGAAGGATTCTCTGACAGGGGCGTGGCGTGGACCCGACCCAATTATCAGCGCAGGAAGGGGATTCGCCTGCGTCTTCCCTACTGGGGAACCGAATCCAATCTGGATACCAGCTAGAGATGTAAAATATTGTCCAACAGAATGACCACCCAAGGGCACCTGCCCTTGAGGGATGTCTCCCCTTGTTTCCTCTCAGGAAAGCAAAGACCGAGGTGGAATTTTCTAAGGAGAAACGGGAAAGCCTGCCTGCACCAGCGATGGACCTGGACCCAGTGTCGGCCCTGTTTCTTCCCTGGACCCTGCCTGACGCCCTTTGGAGTAACGTTTGCTGTGGCAGCGTGGCCCACAGCCTTGCACAAGGACCAAAGGGAAATTTTGCACGGTTGTCCCTCTCTTTCGCTCCCCCCTTTGCTGCTTATCTCGGGGGTCCCCATTGGGGGGAAATAGGAGCTAAAGGACTTGGACACTTTAATGTTTTATTATAAATGTTTATAATAAGTAAGGTATTGGCACCTTGCTGCAATGTTTACTGTGAAGTGTTTACTAACCTCAGTTGTTAAGTTACCAGCATCCTGGCTGCCACATCACCAGGACCTGAACCTGCCGCTCTACCTCACCATCGAGGGAAGGAAGAGCCATCTGTGCTACCTTGAGCGACACCAGACTGGACCAGAATTCCTGTTTTCCGTGGACTGACCCCAATAAGAGACCCTCCATTGCCTTGTGCCTTGTTGTAATTACTCATGTGTTACAATTGCTCATATGTTACAGTTGCTCATATTTGCATTTGCCTTGTATTACGATTGCTTATGCTCATGTCTGCTTTATGCTCCCATTTACCTTATGTTTACATTGGGTCTCTTGTTGTAAGCGATGGGCCAGAGCTGTCTAGGTACCAAGTGGCCTTTGGCCTTTTAGCCATATAAGAACCCCAAGAGGCTCGTCACTCAAACCCTAGGACCTGCTGCTCAGTAAGGTCCGCCGGCACTGGAAAAAATTATCAGGCTCTCTTTCGAATGCCAATCCTACTCTCCCCAAGGCCTCTCATCGGGCCCGCCAGCCCGGCAGGAAGGTCAGCCTGAAGAGCTAGGGCGTTAGCCCGAGACGGGTAAGAATCCCCTTGGGGGGGGGGGAACCTAAGACATGGCCCGCTCTCGAGTAGGGCGCCTCCTGCTGTTCGAAAAAAATATATAAAAGAGGCAGATGTTGGGGTCCATCTTCCCCCCTAGATGGAAGGAGCCTGAGGCACCTCCCCCAGCAGGGGAATGTGGCCCTTCCATCCTCTCTACATTGGAATCCGGAGAAACCAGTGGGGCAAATAGACCCCTGACTTAGCTGGCAGCCAGCTTGGCGCCTACCAGCCCCGCCCTGGTTTGGCGCGCTCAGAGTGACGTAGCCACTTGGAGGTCAAGTGACAGGCCCCTTGGAGGTCAAGTGACAGCCTTTTGGCCTATGGGAATCCTGGCCAACCCCCTTCCCCCAGATCATCTCCCCTTGTCCCTCTCTCAATAAAGTTAGTTCGCTCTCAGAAGCTTACTCCGTGGTCTATGTACGTTAGCTCCCAGGGTAGGATAGCGGTCACATTGGCACGCGGGTCGCGCGCACGCCAGACAGGAGCCGCCACCACGTCTCAACCTGACAGACCTGCAGGCCGAGGGTTAGGGGAGAGGACGATACGAGGGTAATAAGGGAGAAAGGAATAAGCATTTGAGCCAGAGCAAAGAAAGCAGACCCAACAAGAAGAATCTGATTAGTGGTGAGGGAAGAGAGATAAAAGCTCATTTAGGAACGACATGAACATGCTGCGTAGGTAGCTGTTTATCAGTAAATATCTCCACTGAGATTAAGAAAAGCAGTAGCTTAATAAATTAAGTACTTCCTGGTATGGTTAGTGTACTGGTAACTCCACAAAAAATCTGGATTGTGGTGAGGGAACAGAGAAAAAAGCTCATTTAGGACCTGCACTTACGAAGGGGGTAGGCAGCTGTATATCAGGGAGTAAACCTTCTGAGAATAAAAACAGCTGGAGCTTGTTAAGGTAATTACACAGGGGAAAGGATAATGTACTGGGAACTCCACAGAAGAATCTGATTTGTGGTGAGGGGAGAGAGATAAAAGATCATTTAGGAACGACATGAAAATGCTGCAGGTAGCTGTTTATCAGTAAATATCTATACTGAGATTAAGAAAAGAAGTAGCTTAATAAATTAAGTACTTCCTGGTATGGTTACTGTACTGGTAACTCCCCAAAAGAATCTGGATTGTGGTGAGGGAACAGAGAAAAAAGCTCATTTAGGACCTGCACTTACGAAGGGGGTAGGCAGCTGTATATCAGGGAGTTTCCCTTCTGAGAATAAAAACAGCTGGAGCTTGTTAAGGTAATTACACAGGGGAAAGGATAATGTACTGGGAACTCCTCAGAAGAATCTGATTTGTGGTGAGGGGAGAGAGATGAAAGCTCATTTAGGAACGACATTAAAATGCTGCATAGGTAGCTGTTTATCAGTAAATATCTCCACTGAGATTAAGAAAAGCATTAGCTTAATAAATTAAGTAATTAATGGTATGGTTACTGTACTGGTAACACCCCAAAAGAATCTGGATTGTGGTGAGGGAATAGAGAAAAAAGCTCATTTAGGACCTGCACTTACGAAGGGGGTAGGCAGCTGTATATCAGGTAGTATCCCTTCTGAGAATAAAAACAGCTGGAGCTTGTTAAGGTAATTACACAGGGGAAAGGATAATGTACTGGGAACTCCTCAGCAGAATCTGAGTGGTGGTGAGGGGAGAGAGATAAAAGCTCATTTAGGAACGACATGAACATGCTGTGTAGGTAGCTGTTTATCAGTAAATATCTCCACTGAGATAAAGAAAAGCAGTAGCTTAATAAATTAAGTACTTCCTAGTATGGTTACTGTACTGGTAACTCCCCAAAAGAATCTGGATTGTGGTGAGGGAAGAGAAAAAAGCTCATTTAAGACCTGCACTTATGAAGGGGGTAGGCAGCTGTACATCAGGGAGTAAACCGTCTGAGAATGAAAACAGCTGGAGCATGTTAAGGTAATTACACAGGGGAAAGGATAATGTACTGGGAACTCCTCAGATGAATTTGAATTGTGGTGAGGGGAAAGAGATAAAAGCTCATTTTGGAACGACATGAACATGCTGCATAGGTATCTGTTTATCAGTAAATATCTCCACTGAGATTAAGAAAAGCAGTAGCTTAATAAATTAAGTACTTCCTGGTATGGTTACTGTACTGGATACTCCCCAAAAGAATCTGGATTGTGGTGAGGGAACAGAGAAAAAAGCTCATTTAGGACCTGAACATACGAAGGGGGTAGGCAGCTGTATATCAGGGAGTATCCCTTCTGAGAATAAAAACAGCTGGAGCTCGTTAAGGTAATTACACAGGGGAAAGGATAATGTACTGGAAACTCCTCAGAAGAATCTGATTTGTGGTGAGGGGAGAGAGATAAAAGCTCATTTAGTAACGACATAAAAATGCTGCATAGGTAGCTCTTTATCAGTAAATATCTCCACTGAGAGTAAGAAAAGCCGTAGCTTATTAAATTAAGTACTTCCTGGTATGGTTACTGTACTGGTAACTCCCCAAAAGAATCTGGATTGTGGTGAGGGAACAGAGAAAAAGCTCATTTAGGACCTGCACTTACGAAGGGGGTAGGCAGCTGTATATCAGGGAGTAAACCTTCTGAGAATAAAAACAGCTGGAGCTTGTTAAGGTAATTACACAGGGGAAAGGATAATGTACTTGGAACTCCTCGGATGAATTTGATTTGTGGTGACGGGAGAGAGATAAAAGCTCATTTAGGAACGACATGAACATGCTGCATAGGTAGCTGTTTATCAGTAAATATCTCCACTGAGATTAAGAAAAGCAGTAGCTTAATAAATTAAGTAGTTCCTGGTATGGTTACTGTACTGGTAACTCCCCAAAAGAATCTGGATTGTGGTGAGGGAACAGAGAAAAAGCTCATTAAATACCTGCACTTACGAAGGGGGTAGGCAGTTGTATATCAGGGAGTAAACCTTCTGAGAATAAAAACAGCTGGAGCTTTTTAAGGTAATTACACAGGGGAAAAGATAATGTACTGGGAACTCCTCAGAAGAATGTGATTTTTGGTGAGGGGAGAGAGATAAAAGCTCATTTAGGAACGACAAGAACATGCTGCGTAGGTACCTGTTATCAGTAAATATCTCCACTGAGATTAAGAAAAGCAGTAGCTTAATAAATTAAGTACTTCCTGGTATGGTTACTCTACTGGTAACTCGCCAAAACAATCTGGATTGTGGTGAGGGAACAGAGAAAAAAGTTCATTTAAGACCTGCACTTACGAAGGGGTTAGGCAGCTGGATATCAGGGAGTATCCCTTCTGAGAATAAAAACAGCTGGAGCTTGAGAAGGTAATTACACAGGGGAAAGGATAATGTACTGGGAACTCCTCAGAAGAATCTGATTTGTGGTGAGGGGAGAGAGATGAAAGCTCATTTAGGAACGACATTAAAATGCTGCATAGGTAGCTGTTTATCAGTGAATATCTCCACTGAGATTAAGAAAAGCAGTAGGTTAATAAATTAAGTAGTTCCTGGTATGGTTACTGCACTGGTAACTCCCCAAAAGAATCTGGATTGTGGTGAGGGAACAGAGAAAAAGCTCATTTAATACCTGCACTTACGAAGGGGGTAGGCAGTTGTATATCAGGGAGTAAACCTTCTGAGAATAAAAACAGCTGGAGCTTTTTAAGGTAATTACACAGGGGAAAAGATAATGTACTGGGAACTCCTCAGAAGAATGTGATTTTTGGTGAGGGGAGAGAGATAAAAGCTCATTTACGAACGACAAGAACATGCTGCGTAGGTACCTGTTATCAGTAAATATCTCCACTGAGATTAAGAAAAGCAGTAGCTTAATAAATTAAGTACTTCCTGGTATGGTTACTCTACTGGTAACTCGCCAAAACAATCTGGATTGTGGTGAGGGAACAGAGAAAAAAGTTCATTTAAGACCTGCACTTACGAAGGGGGTAGGCAGCTGCATATCAGGGAGTATCCCTTCTGAGAAAAAAAACAGCTGGAGCTTGATAAGGTAATTACACAGGGGAAAGGATAATGTACAGGGAACTCCTCAGAAGAATCTGATTTGTGGTGAGGAGAGAGAGATAAAAGCTCATTTAGGAACGACATGAACATGCTGTGTAGGTAGCTGTTTATCAGTAAATATCTCCACTGAGATTAAGAAAAGCAGTAGCTTAATACATTAAGTACTTCCTGGTATGGTTACTGTACTGGTAACTCCCCAAAAGAATCTGGATTGTGGTGAGGGAACAGAGAAAAAAGTTCATTTAGGACCTGCACTTACGAAGGGGGTAGGCAGCTGTATATCAGGGAGTTTCCCTTCTGAGAATAAAAACAGCTGGAGCTTGTTAAGGTAATTACACAGGGGAAAGGATAATGTACTGGGATCTCCACAGAAGAATCTGATTTGTGGTGAGGGGAGAGAGATAAAAGATCATTTAGGAACGACATGAAAATGCTGCAGGTAGCTGTTTATCAGTAAATATCTATACTGAGATTAGGAAAAGAAGTAGCTTAATAAATAAAGTACTTCCTGGTATGGTTACTGTACTGGTAACTCCCCAAAAGTATCTGGATTGTGGTGAGGGAACAGAGAAAAAAGCACATTTAGGACCTGCACTTACGAATGGGGTAGGCAGCTGTATATCAGGGAGTTTCCCTTCTGAGAATAAAAACAGCTGGAGCTTGTTAAGGTAATTACACAGGGGAAAGGATATTGTACTGGGAACTCCTCAGAAGAATCTGATTTGTGGTGAGGGGAGAGAGATGAAAGCTCATTTAAGAACGACATTAAAATGCTGCATAGGTAGCTCTTTATCAGTAAATATCTCCACTGAGATTAAGAAAAGCAGTAGCTTAATAAATTAAGTAATTAATGGTATAGTTACTGTACTGGTAACACCCCAAAAGTATCTGGATTGTGGTGAGGCAATAGAGAAAAAAGCTCATTTAGGACCTGCACTTACGAAGGGGGTAGGCAGCTGTATATCAGGTAGTATCCCTTCTGAGAATAAAAACAGCTGGAGCTTATTAAGGTAATTACACAGGGGAAAGGATAATGTACTGGGAACTCCTCAGCAGAATCTGAGTGGTGGTGAGGGGAGAGAGATAAAAGCTCATTTAGGAACGACATGAACATGCTGTGTAGGTAGCTGTTTATCAGTAAATATCTCCACTGAGATTAAGAAAAGCAGTAGCTTAATAAATTAAGTACTTCCTGGTATGGTTACTGTACTGGTAACTCCCCAAAAGAATCTGGATTGTGGTGAGGGAAGAGAAAAAAGCTCATTTAGGACCTGCACTTATGAAGGGGCTAGGCAGCTGTACATCAGGGAGCAAACCGTCTGAGAATGAAAACAGCTGGAGCATGTTAAGGTAATTACACAGGGGAAAGGATAATGTACTGGGAACTCCTCAGATGAATTTGAATTGTGGTGAGGGGAAAGAGATAAAAGCTCATTTAGGAACGACATGAACATGCTGCATAGTTATCTGTTTATCAGTAAATATCTCCACTGAGATTAAGAAAAGCAGTAGCTTAATAAATTAAGTACTTCCTGGTATGGTTACTGTACTGGTTACTCCCCAAAAGAATCTGGATTGTGGTGAGGGAACAGAGAAAATAGCTCATTTAGGACCTAAACTTACGAAGGGGGTAGGCAGCTGTATATCAGGGAGTATCCCTTCGGAGAATAAAAACAGCTGGAGCTCGTTAAGGTAATTACACAGGGGAAAGTATAATGTACTGGGAACTCCTCAGAAGAATCTGATTTGTGGTGAGGGGAGAGAGATAAAAGCTCATTTAGGAACGACATGAACATGCTGCATAGTTATCTGTTTATCAGTAAATATCTCCACTGAGATTAAGAAAAGCCGTAGCTTATTAAATTAAGTACTTCCTGGTATGGTTACTGTACTGGTAACTCCACAAAAGAATCTGGATTGTGGTGAGGGAACAGAGAAAAAGCTCATTTAGGACCTGCACTTACGAAGGGGTTAGGCAGCTGTATATCAGGGAGTAAACCTTCTGAGAATAAAAACAGCTGGAGCTTGTTAAGGTAATTACACAGGGGAAAGGATAATGTACTTGGAACTCCTCGGATGAATTTGATTTGTGGTGAGGAGACAGAGATAAAAGCTCACTTAGGAACGACATGAACATGCTGCATAGGTAGTTGTTTATCAGTAAATATCTCCACTGAGATTAAGAAAAGCAGTAGCTTAATAAATTAAGTAGTTCCTGGTATGGTTACTGTACTGGTAACTCCCCAAAAGAATCTGGATTGTGGTGAGGGAACAGAGAAAAAGCTCATTTAATACCTGCACTTACGAAGGGGGTAGGCAGTTGTATATCAGGGAGTAAACCTTCTGAGAATAAAAACAGCTGGAGCTTGTTAAGGTAATTACACAGGGGAAAGGATAATGTACTTGGAACTCTTCGGATGAATTTGATTTGTGGTGAGGGGAGAGAGATAAAAGCTCATTTAGGAACGACATGAACATACTGCGTAGGTAGCTGTTTATCAGTAAATATCTCCACTGAGATTAAGAAAAGCAGTAGCTTAATAAATAAAGTACTTCCTGGTATGGTTACTGTACTGGTAATTCCCCAAAAGAATCTGGATTGTGGTGAGGGAACAGAGAAAAAAGCTCATTTAGGACCTACACTTACGAAGGGGGTAGTCAGCTGTATATCAGGGAGTAAACCTTCTGAGAATAAAAACATCTGGAGCTTGTTAAGGTAATTACAGAGGGGAAAGGATAATGTAGTGGGAACTCCTCAGAAGAATCTGATTTGTGGTGAGGGGAGAGAGATAAAAGCTCATTTAGGAACGACATGAACATGCTGCGTAGGTAGCTGTTTTTCAGTAAATATCTCCACTGAGATTAAGAAAAGCAGTAGCTTAATAAATTAAGTATTTCCTGGAATGGTTACTGTACTGGTAACTCCCCAAAAGAATCTGGATTGTGGTGAGGGAACAGAAAAAAAGTTCTTTTAAGACCTGCACTGACGAAGGGGTTAGGCAGCTGTATGTCAGGGAGTATCCCTTCTGAGAATAAAAAAAGCTGGAGCTTGATAAGGTATTTACACAGGGGAAAGGATAATGTACTGGTAACTCCTCAGAAGAATCTGATTTGTGGTGAGGGGAGAGAGATAAAAGCTCATTTAGGAACGACATGAACATGCTGCATAGGTAGCTGTTTATTAGTAAATATCTCCACTGAGATTAAGAAAAGCAGTAGCTTAATAAATTAAGTACTTCCTGGTATGGTTACTGTACTGGTTACTCCCCAAAAGAATCTGGATTGTGGTGAGGGAATAGAGAAAAAAGCTCATTTAGGACCTGCACTTATGAAGGGGGTAGGCAGCTGTACATCAGGGAGTAAACCGTCTGAGAATGAAAACAGCTGGAGCATGTTAAGGTAATTACACAGGGGAAAGGATAATGTACTGGGAACTCCTCAGATGAATTTGAATTGTGGTGAGGGGAAAGAGATAAACGCTCATTTAGGAACGACATGAACATGCTGCATAGTTATCTGTTTATCAGTAAATATCTTCACTGAGATTAAGAAAAGCAGTAGCTTAATAAATTAAGTACTTCCTGGTATGGTTACTGTACTGGTTATTCCCCTAAAGAATCTGGATTGTGGTGAGGGAACAGAGAAAAAAGCTCATTTAGGACCTGAACTTACGAAGGGGGTAGGCAGCTGTATATCAGGGAGTAAACCTTCTGAGAATAAAAACAGCTGGAGCTTGTTAAGGTAATTACACAGGGGAAAGGATAATGTACTTGGAACTCCTCGGATTAATTTGATTTCTGGTGAGGGGAGAGAGATAAAAGCTCATTTAGGAACGACATGAAAATGCTGCATAAGTAGCTGTTTATCAGTAAATATCTCCACTGAGATTAAGAAAAGCAGTAGCTTAATAAATTAAGTAGTTCCTGGTATGGTTACTGTACTGGTAACTCCCCAAATGAATCTGGATTGTGGTGAGGGAACAGAGAAAAAGCTCATTTAATACCTGCACTTACGAAGAGGGTAGGCAGTTGTATATCAGGGAGTAAACCTTCTGAGAATAAAAACAGCTGGAGCTTTTTAAGGTAATTACACAGGGGAAGAGATAATGTACTGGGAACTCTTCAGAAGAATGTGATTTTTGGTGAGGGGAGAGAGATAAAAGCTCATTTAGGAACGACAAGAACATGCTGCATAGGTACCTGTTATCAGTAAATATCTCCACTGAGATTAAGAAAAGCAGTAGCTTAATAAATTAAGTACTTCCTGTTATGGTTACTCTACTGGTAACTCGCCAAAACAATCTGGATTGTGGTGAGGGAACAGAGAAAAAACTTCATTTAAGACATGCACTTACGAAGGGGGTAGGCAGCTGTATATCAGGGAGTATCCCTTCTGAGAATAAAAACAGCTGGAGCTTGTTAAGGTAATTACACAGGGGAAAGGATAATGTACTGGGAACTCCTCAGCAGAATCTGAGTGGTGGTGAGAGGAGAGAGATAAAAGCTCATTTAGGAACGACATGAACATGCTGTGTAGGTAGCTGCTTATCAGTAAATATCTCCACTGAGATTAAGAAAAGCAGTAGCTTAATAAATTAAGTACTTCCTGGTATGGTTACTGTACTGGTAACTCCCCAAAAGAATCTGGATTGTGGTGAGGGAACAGAGAAAAGAGCTCATTTAGGACCTGCACTTACGAATGGGGTAGGCAGCTGTATATCAGGGAGTTTCCCTTCTGAGAATAAAAACAGCTGGAGCTTGTTAAGGTAATTACACAGGGGAAAGGATAATGTACTGGGAACTCCTCAGAAGAATCTGAATTGTGGTGAGGGGAGAGAGATGAAAGCTCATTTAGGAACGACATTAAAATGCTGCATGGGTAGCTGTTTATCAGTAAATATCTCCAATGAGATTAAGAAAAGCAGTAGCTTAATAAATTAAGTAATTAATGGGATGGTTACTGTACTGGTAACACCCCAAAAGAATCTGGATTGTGGTGAGGGAATAGAGAAAAAAGCTCATTTAGGACCTGCACTTACGAAGGGGGTAGGCAGCTGTATATCAGGTAGTATCCCTTCTGAGAATAAAAACAGCTGGAGCTTGTTAAGGTAATTACCCAGGGGAAAGGATAATGTACTGGGAACTCCTCAGCAGAATCTGAGTGGTGGTGAGGGGAGAGAGATAAAAGCTCATTTAGGAACGACATGAACATGCTGTGTAGGTAGCTGTTTATCAGTAAATATCTCCACTGAGATTAAGAAAAGCAGTAGCTTAATAAATTAAGTACCTCCTGTTATGGTTACTGTACTGGTAACTCCCCAAAAGAATCTGGATTGTGGTGAGGGAAGAGAAAAAAGCTCATGTAGGACCTGCACTTATGAAGGGTATAGGCAGCTGTACATCAGGGAGCAAACCGTCTGAGAATGAAAACAGCTGGAGCATGTTAAGGTAATTACACAGGGGAAAGGATAATGTACTGGGAACTCCTCAGAAGAATCTGATTTGTGGTGAGGGGAGAGAGATAAAAGCTCATTTAGGAACGACATGAAAATGCTGCATAGGTAGCTCTTTATCAGTAAATATCTCCACTGAGATTAAGAAAAGCCGTAGCTTATTAAATTAAGTACTTCCTGGTATGGGTACTGTACTGGTAACTCCCCAAAGAATCTGGATTGTGGTGAGGGAACAGAGAAAAAGCTCATTTAGGACCTGCACTTACGAAGGGGGTAGGCAGCTGTATATCAGGGAGTAAAACTTCTGAGAATAAAAACAGCTGGAGCTTGTTAAGGTAATTACACAGGGGAAAGAATAATGTACTGGGAATTCCTCGGATGAATTTGATTTGTGGTGAGGGGAGAGAGATAAAAGCTCATTTAGGAACGACAAGAACATGCTGCATAGTTAGCTGTTTATCAGTAAATATCTCCACTGAGATTAAGAAAAGCAGTAGCTTAATAAATTAAGTACTTCCTGGTATGGATACTGTACTGGTCACTCCCCAAAAGAATCTGGATTGTGGTGAGGGAACAGAGAAAAAAGCTCATTTAGGACCTGCACTTTCGAAGGGGGTAGGCTGCTGTATATCAGGGAGTATCCCTTCTGAGAATAAAAATAGCTGGAGCTTGTTAAGGTAATTACACAGGGGAAAGGATAATGTACTGGGAACTCGTCAGAAGAATCTGATTTGTGGTGAGGGGAGAGAGATAAAAGCTCATTTAGGAACGACATGAAAATGCTTCATAGGTAGCTGTTTATCAGTAAATATCTCCATTGAGATTAAGAAAAGCAGTAGCTTCATAAATTAAGTAGTTCCTGGTATGGTTACTGTACTGGTAACTCCCAAAAGAATCTGGATTGTGGTGAGGGAACAGAGAAAAAGCTCATTTAATACCTGCACTTACGAAGGGGGTAGGCAGTTGTATATCAGGGAGTAAACCTTCTGAGAATAAAAACAGCTGGAGCTTTTTAAGGTAATTACACAGGGGAAAAGATAATGTACTGGGAACCCTCAGAAGAATGTGATTTTTGGTGAGGGGAGAGAGATAATAGCTCATTTAGGAACGACAAGAACATGCTGCGTAGGTACCTCTTATCAGTAAATATCTCCACTGAGATTAAGAAAAGCAGTAGCTTAATAAATTAAGTACTTCCTGGTATGGTTACTCTACTGGTAACTCGCCAAAACAATCTGGATTGTGGTGAGGGAACAGAGAATAAAGTTCATTTAAGACCTGCACTTACGAAGGGGGTAGGCAGCTGTATATCAGGGAGTATCCCTTCTGAGAATAAAAACAGCTGGAGCTTGATAAGGTAATTACACAGGGGAAAGGATAATGTACTGGGAACTCCTCAGAAGAATCTGATTTGTGGTGAGGGGAGAGAGTTAAAAGCTCATTTAGGAACGACATGAACATGCTGCGTAGGTAGCTGTTTATCAGTAAATATCTCCACTGAGATTAAGAAAAGCAGTAGCTTAATAAATTAAGTACTTCCTGGTATGGTTACTGTACTGGTAACACCCCAAACGAATCTGGATTGTGGTGAGGGAACAGAGAAAAAAGCTCATTTAGGACCTGCACTTACGAAGGGGGTAGACAGTTGTATATCAGGGAGTAAACCTTCTGAGAATAATAACAGCTGGAGCTTGTTAAGGAAGTACACAGGGGAAAAGATAATGTACTGGGAACTCCTCAGAAGAAACTAATTTGTGGTGAGGGGAGAGAGATAAAAGCTCATTTAAGAACGACATGAAAATGCTGCATAGGTAGCTGTTTATAAGTAAATATCTCCACTGAGATTAAGAAAAGCAGTAACTTAATAAATTAAGTACTTCCTGGTATGGTTACTGTACGGGTAACTCCCCAAAAGAATCTGGATTGTGGTGAGGGAACAGAGAAAAATGCTCATTTAGGACCTGCACTTACGAAGGGGTAGGCAGCTGTATATCAGGGAGTAAACCTTCTGAGAATAAAAACAGCTGGAGCTTGTTAAGATAATTACTCAGGGGAAAGGATAATGTACTGGGAACTCCTCAAAAGATTCTGATTTTTGGTGAGGGGAGAGAGATAAAAGATCATTTAGGAACGACATGAAAATGCTGCAGGTAGCTGTTTATCAGTAAATATCTATACTGAGATTAAGAAAAGCAGTAGCTTAATAAATTAAGTACTTCCTGGTATGGTTACTGTACTGGTAACTCCCCAAAAGAATCTGGATTGTGCTGAAGGAACAGAGAAAAAAGCTCATTTAGGAACTGCACTTACGAAGAGGGTAGGCAGCTGTATTAGCTGAATAAATTAAGTACTTCCTGGTATGGTTACTGTACTGGTAATTCCCCAGAGAATCTGGATTGTGGTGAGGGAACAGAGAAAAAAGCTCATTTAGGACCTGCACTTACGCAGGGGGTAGGAATCGGTATATCAGGGAGTATCCCTTCTGAGAATAAAAACAGCTGGAGCTTGTTAAGGTATTTACACAGGGGAAAGGATAATGTACTGGGAACTCCTCAGAAGAATCTGATTTGTGGTTAGGGGAGAGAGATAAAAGCTCATTTAAGAACGACATCAACATGCTGCATAGGTAGCTGTTTATCAGTAAATATCTCCACTGAGATTAAGAAAAGCAGTAGCTCAATAAATTAAGTACTTCCTGGTATGGTTTCTGTACTGGTAACTCCCCAAAAGAATCTGGATTGTAGTGAGGGAACAGAAAAAAAGCTCATTTAGGACCTGCACTTACGAAGGGAGTAGGCAGCTGTATATCAGGGAGTAAACTTTCTGAGAATAAAAACAGATGGAGCTTGTTAAGGTAATTGTACAGGGGAAAGGATAATTTACTCGGAACTCCTCAGAAGAATCTGATTTGTGGTGAGGGGAGACACATAAAGGCTCATTTAGGAACGACATGTACATCCTGCTTAGGTAGCTGCTTATCAGTAAATATCTCCACTGAGATTAAGAAAATCAGTACTTAGGAAATTAAGTACTTCCTGGTATGGTGACTGTACTGGTAACTCCCCAAAGAATCTGGATTGTGGTGAGGGAACAGAGAAAAAAGCTTATTTAGGACCTTCACTTGGAAAGGGTGTAGGCAGCTGTATATCAGGGAATAAACCTTCTGAGATAAAAACAGCTGGAGCTTGTTAAGGTAATTACACAGGTTAAAAGATAATGTACTGGGAACTCCTCAGAAGAATCTGATTTGTAGTGGGAGAGAGATAAAAGCTCATTTAGGAATCATATGAACATGCTGCGTAGGTAGCTGTTTATCAGTAAATATCTCCACAGAGATTAAGAAAAGCAGTAGCTTAATAAATTAAGGACTTCCTGGTATGGTTACTGTACTGGAAATTCCCCCAAAGAATCTGGATTGTGGTGAGGGAACAGAGAAAAAAGCTCATTTGGGACCTGCACTTACGAAGGGGGTAGGCAGCTGTATATCAGGGAGTATCCCTTCTGAGAATAAAAACAGCTGGAACTTGTTAAGGTAATTACACAGGGGAAAGGATAATGTACTGGGAAGTCCTCAGAAGAATCTGATTTGTGGTGATGGGAGAGAGATAAAAGCTCATTTAGGAACGACAAGAAAATGCTGCATAATAGCTGTTTATCAGTAAATATCTCCACTGAGATTAAGAAAAGCAGTAGCTTAATAAATTAAGTACTTCCTGGTATGGTTACTGTACTGGTAACTCCCCAAAAGAATCTGGATTGTGGTGAGGGAACAGAGAAAAAAGCTCATTAGGACCTGCACTTACGAAGGGGGTAGGCAGCCGTATATCAGGGAGTATCCCTTCTGAGAATAAAAACAGCCTGAGCTTCTTAAGGTAATTACACAGGGGAAAGGATAATGTACTGGGAACTCCTCAGAAGAATCTGATTTGTGGTGAGGGTGAGAGATAAAAGCTCATTTAAGAACGACATGAAAATGCTGCATAGGTAGCTGTTTATCAGTAAATATCTCCACGGAGATTAAGAAAAGCAGTAGCTTAATAAATTAAGTACTTCCTGGTATGGTTACTGTACTGGTAACTCCCCAATAGAATCTGGATTGTGGTGAGGGAACAGAGAAAAAAGCTCATTTAGGACCTGCACTTACGAAGGGGGTAGGCAGCTGTATATCAGGGAGTAAACCTTCTGAGAATAAAAACAGCTGGAGCTTGTTAAGGTAATTACACAGGGGAAAGGATAATGTACTGGGAACTCCTGAGAAGAATCTGATTTGTGGTGAGGGGAGAGAGATAAAAGCTCATTTAGGAACGACATGAACATGTTGCGTAGGTAGCTGTTTTTCAGTAAATATCTCCACTGAGATTAAGAAAAGCAGTAGCTTAATAAATTAAGTACTTAATGGTATGGTTACTGTACTAGTAACTACCCAAAAGAATCTGGATTGTGGTGAGGGAACAGAGAAAAATGCTCATTTCAGACCTTCACTTACGAAGGGGGTAGGCAGCTGTATATCAGGGAGTATCCCTTCTGAGAATAAAAACAGCTGGAGCTTGTTAAGGTAATTACACAGTGGAAAGGATAATGTACTGGGAACTCCTCAGAAGAATCTGATTTTTGGTGAGGGGAGAGAGATAAAAGCTCATTTAGGAACGACATGAACATGCTGCGTAGGTAGCTGTTTATCAGTAAATATCTCCACTGAGATTAAGAAAAGCAGTAGCTTAATAAATTAAGTACTTCCTGGTATGGTTACTGTACTGGTAACTCCCCCAAAGAATCTGGATTGTGGTGAGGGAACAGAGAACAAAGCTCATTTAAGACCTGCACTTACGAAAGGGGTAGGCAGCTGTATGTCATGGAGTATCCCTTCTGAGAATAAAAACAGCCTGAGCTTGTGAAGGTAATTACACAGGGGAAAGGATAATGTACTGGGAACTCCTGAGAAGGATCTGATTTGTGGTGAGGGGAGAGAGATAAAAGCTCATTTAGGAACGACATGAACATGCTGCGTAGGTAGCTGTTTATCAGTAAATATCTCCACTGAGATTAAGAAAAGCAGTAGCTTAATAAATTAAGTACTTAATGGTATGCTTACTGTACTAGTAACTCCCCAAAAGAATCTGGATTGTGGTAGGGAACAGAGAAAAATGCTCATTTAGGACCTTCACTTACGAAGGGGGTAGGCAGCTGTATATCAGGGAGTATCCCATCTGAGAATAAAAACAGCTGGAGCTTCTTAAGGTAATTACACAGGGGAAAGGATAATGTACTGGGAACTCCTCAGAAGAATCTGATTTTTGGTGAGGGGAGAGAGATAAAAGCTCATTTAGGAACGACATGAACATGCTGCGTAGGTAGCTGTTTATCAGTAAATATCTCCACTGAGATTAAGAAAAGCAGTAGCTTAATAAATTAAGTACTTCCTGGTATGGTTACTGTACGGGTCACTCCCCAAAAGAATCTGGATAGTGGTGAAGGAACAGAGAAAAAAGCTCATTTAGGACCTGCAGTTACGAAGGGGGTAGGCAGCTGTATATCAGGGATTATCCCTTCTGAGAATAAAAACAGCTGGAGTTTGTTAAGGTAATTACACAGGGGAAAGGATAATGTACTGGGAACTCCTCAGAAGAATCTGATTTGTGGTGAGGGGAGAGAGATAAAAGCTCATTTAGGAACGACATGAACATGCTGCGTAGGTAGCTGTTTATCAGTAAATATCTCCACTGAGATTAAGAAAAGCAGTAGCTTAATAAATTAAGTAATTAATGGGATGGTTACTGTACTGGTAACACCCCAAAAGAATCTGGATTGTGGTGAGGGAATAGAGAAAAAAGCTCATTTAGGACCTGCACTTACGAAGGGGGTAGGCAGCTGTATATCAGGTAGTATCCCTTCTGAGAATAAAAACAGCTGGAGCTTGTTAAGGTAATTACCTAGGGGAAAGGATAATGTACTGGGAACTCCTCAGCAGAATCTGAGTGGTGGTGAGGGGAGAGAGATAAAAGCTCATTTAGGAACGACATGAACATGCTGTGTAGGTAGCTGTTTATCAGTAAATATCTCCACTGAGATTAAGAAAAGCAGTAGCTTAATAAATTAAGTACCTCCTGTTATGGTTACTGTACTGGTAACTCCCCAAAAGAATCTGGATTGTGGTGAGGGAAGAGAAAAAAGCTCATGTAGGACCTGCACTTATGAAGGGTATAGGCAGCTGTACATCAGGGAGCAAACCGTCTGAGAATGAAAACAGCTGGAGCATGTTAAGGTAATTACACAGGGGAAAGGATAATGTACTGGGAACTCCTCAGAAGAATCTGATTTGTGGTGAGGGGAGAGAGATAAAAGCTCATTTAGGAACGACATGAAAATGCTGCATAGGTAGCTCTTTATCAGTAAATATCTCCACTGAGATTAAGAAAAGCCGTAGCTTATTAAATTAAGTACTTCCTGGTATGGGTACTGTACTGGTAACTCCCCAAAGAATCTGGATTGTGGTGAGGGAACAGAGAAAAAGCTCATTTAGGACCTGCACTTACGAAGGGGGTAGGCAGCTGTATATCAGGGAGTAAAACTTCTGAGAATAAAAACAGCTGGAGCTTGTTAAGGTAATTACACAGGGGAAAGAATAATGTACTGGGAATTCCTCGGATGAATTTGATTTGTGGTGAGGGGAGAGAGATAAAAGCTCATTTAGGAACGACAAGAACATGCTGCATAGTTAGCTGTTTATCAGTAAATATCTCCACTGAGATTAAGAAAAGCAGTAGCTTAATAAATTAAGTACTTCCTGGTATGGATACTGTACTGGTCACTCCCCAAAAGAATCTGGATTGTGGTGAGGGAACAGAGAAAAAAGCTCATTTAGGACCTGCACTTTCGAAGGGGGTAGGCTGCTGTATATCAGGGAGTATCCCTTCTGAGAATAAAAATAGCTGGAGCTTGTTAAGGTAATTACACAGGGGAAAGGATAATGTACTGGGAACTCGTCAGAAGAATCTGATTTGTGGTGAGGGGAGAGAGATAAAAGCTCATTTAGGAACGACATGAAAATGCTTCATAGGTAGCTGTTTATCAGTAAATATCTCCATTGAGATTAAGAAAAGCAGTAGCTTCATAAATTAAGTAGTTCCTGGTATGGTTACTGTACTGGTAACTCCCAAAAGAATCTGGATTGTGGTGAGGGAACAGAGAAAAAGCTCATTTAATACCTGCACTTACGAAGGGGGTAGGCAGTTGTATATCAGGGAGTAAACCTTCTGAGAATAAAAACAGCTGGAGCTTTTTAAGGTAATTACACAGGGGAAAAGATAATGTACTGGGAACCCTCAGAAGAATGTGATTTTTGGTGAGGGGAGAGAGATAATAGCTCATTTAGGAACGACAAGAACATGCTGCGTAGGTACCTCTTATCAGTAAATATCTCCACTGAGATTAAGAAAAGCAGTAGCTTAATAAATTAAGTACTTCCTGGTATGGTTACTCTACTGGTAACTCGCCAAAACAATCTGGATTGTGGTGAGGGAACAGAGAATAAAGTTCATTTAAGACCTGCACTTACGAAGGGGGTAGGCAGCTGTATATCAGGGAGTATCCCTTCTGAGAATAAAAACAGCTGGAGCTTGATAAGGTAATTACACAGGGGAAAGGATAATGTACTGGGAACTCCTCAGAAGAATCTGATTTGTGGTGAGGGGAGAGAGTTAAAAGCTCATTTAGGAACGACATGAACATGCTGCGTAGGTAGCTGTTTATCAGTAAATATCTCCACTGAGATTAAGAAAAGCAGTAGCTTAATAAATTAAGTACTTCCTGGTATGGTTACTGTACTGGTAACACCCCAAACGAATCTGGATTGTGGTGAGGGAACAGAGAAAAAAGCTCATTTAGGACCTGCACTTACGAAGGGGGTAGACAGTTGTATATCAGGGAGTAAACCTTCTGAGAATAATAACAGCTGGAGCTTGTTAAGGAAGTACACAGGGGAAAAGATAATGTACTGGGAACTCCTCAGAAGAAACTAATTTGTGGTGAGGGGAGAGAGATAAAAGCTCATTTAAGAACGACATGAAAATGCTGCATAGGTAGCTGTTTATAAGTAAATATCTCCACTGAGATTAAGAAAAGCAGTAACTTAATAAATTAAGTACTTCCTGGTATGGTTACTGTACGGGTAACTCCCCAAAAGAATCTGGATTGTGGTGAGGGAACAGAGAAAAATGCTCATTTAGGACCTGCACTTACGAAGGGGTAGGCAGCTGTATATCAGGGAGTAAACCTTCTGAGAATAAAAACAGCTGGAGCTTGTTAAGATAATTACTCAGGGGAAAGGATAATGTACTGGGAACTCCTCAAAAGATTCTGATTTTTGGTGAGGGGAGAGAGATAAAAGATCATTTAGGAACGACATGAAAATGCTGCAGGTAGCTGTTTATCAGTAAATATCTATACTGAGATTAAGAAAAGCAGTAGCTTAATAAATTAAGTACTTCCTGGTATGGTTACTGTACTGGTAACTCCCCAAAAGAATCTGGATTGTGCTGAAGGAACAGAGAAAAAAGCTCATTTAGGAACTGCACTTACGAAGAGGGTAGGCAGCTGTATTAGCTGAATAAATTAAGTACTTCCTGGTATGGTTACTGTACTGGTAATTCCCCAGAGAATCTGGATTGTGGTGAGGGAACAGAGAAAAAAGCTCATTTAGGACCTGCACTTACGCAGGGGGTAGGAATCGGTATATCAGGGAGTATCCCTTCTGAGAATAAAAACAGCTGGAGCTTGTTAAGGTATTTACACAGGGGAAAGGATAATGTACTGGGAACTCCTCAGAAGAATCTGATTTGTGGTTAGGGGAGAGAGATAAAAGCTCATTTAAGAACGACATCAACATGCTGCATAGGTAGCTGTTTATCAGTAAATATCTCCACTGAGATTAAGAAAAGCAGTAGCTCAATAAATTAAGTACTTCCTGGTATGGTTTCTGTACTGGTAACTCCCCAAAAGAATCTGGATTGTAGTGAGGGAACAGAAAAAAAGCTCATTTAGGACCTGCACTTACGAAGGGAGTAGGCAGCTGTATATCAGGGAGTAAACTTTCTGAGAATAAAAACAGATGGAGCTTGTTAAGGTAATTGTACAGGGGAAAGGATAATTTACTCGGAACTCCTCAGAAGAATCTGATTTGTGGTGAGGGGAGACACATAAAGGCTCATTTAGGAACGACATGTACATCCTGCTTAGGTAGCTGCTTATCAGTAAATATCTCCACTGAGATTAAGAAAATCAGTACTTAGGAAATTAAGTACTTCCTGGTATGGTGACTGTACTGGTAACTCCCCAAAGAATCTGGATTGTGGTGAGGGAACAGAGAAAAAAGCTTATTTAGGACCTTCACTTGGAAAGGGTGTAGGCAGCTGTATATCAGGGAATAAACCTTCTGAGATAAAAACAGCTGGAGCTTGTTAAGGTAATTACACAGGTTAAAAGATAATGTACTGGGAACTCCTCAGAAGAATCTGATTTGTAGTGGGAGAGAGATAAAAGCTCATTTAGGAATCATATGAACATGCTGCGTAGGTAGCTGTTTATCAGTAAATATCTCCACAGAGATTAAGAAAAGCAGTAGCTTAATAAATTAAGGACTTCCTGGTATGGTTACTGTACTGGAAATTCCCCCAAAGAATCTGGATTGTGGTGAGGGAACAGAGAAAAAAGCTCATTTGGGACCTGCACTTACGAAGGGGGTAGGCAGCTGTATATCAGGGAGTATCCCTTCTGAGAATAAAAACAGCTGGAACTTGTTAAGGTAATTACACAGGGGAAAGGATAATGTACTGGGAAGTCCTCAGAAGAATCTGATTTGTGGTGATGGGAGAGAGATAAAAGCTCATTTAGGAACGACAAGAAAATGCTGCATAATAGCTGTTTATCAGTAAATATCTCCACTGAGATTAAGAAAAGCAGTAGCTTAATAAATTAAGTACTTCCTGGTATGGTTACTGTACTGGTAACTCCCCAAAAGAATCTGGATTGTGGTGAGGGAACAGAGAAAAAAGCTCATTAGGACCTGCACTTACGAAGGGGGTAGGCAGCCGTATATCAGGGAGTATCCCTTCTGAGAATAAAAACAGCCTGAGCTTCTTAAGGTAATTACACAGGGGAAAGGATAATGTACTGGGAACTCCTCAGAAGAATCTGATTTGTGGTGAGGGTGAGAGATAAAAGCTCATTTAAGAACGACATGAAAATGCTGCATAGGTAGCTGTTTATCAGTAAATATCTCCACGGAGATTAAGAAAAGCAGTAGCTTAATAAATTAAGTACTTCCTGGTATGGTTACTGTACTGGTAACTCCCCAATAGAATCTGGATTGTGGTGAGGGAACAGAGAAAAAAGCTCATTTAGGACCTGCACTTACGAAGGGGGTAGGCAGCTGTATATCAGGGAGTAAACCTTCTGAGAATAAAAACAGCTGGAGCTTGTTAAGGTAATTACACAGGGGAAAGGATAATGTACTGGGAACTCCTGAGAAGAATCTGATTTGTGGTGAGGGGAGAGAGATAAAAGCTCATTTAGGAACGACATGAACATGTTGCGTAGGTAGCTGTTTTTCAGTAAATATCTCCACTGAGATTAAGAAAAGCAGTAGCTTAATAAATTAAGTACTTAATGGTATGGTTACTGTACTAGTAACTACCCAAAAGAATCTGGATTGTGGTGAGGGAACAGAGAAAAATGCTCATTTCAGACCTTCACTTACGAAGGGGGTAGGCAGCTGTATATCAGGGAGTATCCCTTCTGAGAATAAAAACAGCTGGAGCTTGTTAAGGTAATTACACAGTGGAAAGGATAATGTACTGGGAACTCCTCAGAAGAATCTGATTTTTGGTGAGGGGAGAGAGATAAAAGCTCATTTAGGAACGACATGAACATGCTGCGTAGGTAGCTGTTTATCAGTAAATATCTCCACTGAGATTAAGAAAAGCAGTAGCTTAATAAATTAAGTACTTCCTGGTATGGTTACTGTACTGGTAACTCCCCCAAAGAATCTGGATTGTGGTGAGGGAACAGAGAACAAAGCTCATTTAAGACCTGCACTTACGAAAGGGGTAGGCAGCTGTATGTCATGGAGTATCCCTTCTGAGAATAAAAACAGCCTGAGCTTGTGAAGGTAATTACACAGGGGAAAGGATAATGTACTGGGAACTCCTGAGAAGGATCTGATTTGTGGTGAGGGGAGAGAGATAAAAGCTCATTTAGGAACGACATGAACATGCTGCGTAGGTAGCTGTTTATCAGTAAATATCTCCACTGAGATTAAGAAAAGCAGTAGCTTAATAAATTAAGTACTTAATGGTATGCTTACTGTACTAGTAACTCCCCAAAAGAATCTGGATTGTGGTAGGGAACAGAGAAAAATGCTCATTTAGGACCTTCACTTACGAAGGGGGTAGGCAGCTGTATATCAGGGAGTATCCCATCTGAGAATAAAAACAGCTGGAGCTTCTTAAGGTAATTACACAGGGGAAAGGATAATGTACTGGGAACTCCTCAGAAGAATCTGATTTTTGGTGAGGGGAGAGAGATAAAAGCTCATTTAGGAACGACATGAACATGCTGCGTAGGTAGCTGTTTATCAGTAAATATCTCCACTGAGATTAAGAAAAGCAGTAGCTTAATAAATTAAGTACTTCCTGGTATGGTTACTGTACGGGTCACTCCCCAAAAGAATCTGGATAGTGGTGAAGGAACAGAGAAAAAAGCTCATTTAGGACCTGCAGTTACGAAGGGGGTAGGCAGCTGTATATCAGGGATTATCCCTTCTGAGAATAAAAACAGCTGGAGTTTGTTAAGGTAATTACACAGGGGAAAGGATAATGTACTGGGAACTCCTCAGAAGAATCTGATTTGTGGTGAGGGGAGAGAGATAAAAGCTCATTTAGGAACGACATGAACATGCTGCGTAGGTAGCTGTTTATCAGTAAATATCTCCACTGAGATTAAGAAAAGCAGTAGCTTAATAAATTAAGTACTTCCTGGTATGGTTACTGTACTGGTTACTCCCCAAAAGAATCTGGATTGTGGTGAGGGAATAGAGAAAAAAGCTCATTTAGGACCTGCACTTATGAAGGGGGAGGCAGCACTACATCAGGGAGTAAACCGTCTGAGAATGAAAACAGCTGGAGCATGTTAAGGTAATTACACAGGGGAAAGGATAATGTACTGGGAACTCCTCAGATGAATTTGAATTGTGGTGAGGGGAAAGAGATAAAAGCTCATTTAGGAACGACATGAACATGCTGCATAGTTATCTGTTTATCAGTAAATATCTCCACTGAGATTAAGAAAAGCAGTAGCTTAATAAATTAAGTACTTCCTGGTATGGTTACTGTACTGGTTACTCCCCTAAAGAATCTGGATTGAGGTGAGGGAACAGAGAAAAAAGATCATTTAGGACCTGAACTTACGAAGGGGGTAGGCAGCTGTATATCAGGGAGTAAACCTTCTGAGAATAAAAACAGCTGGAGCTTGTTAAGGTAATTACATAGGGGAAAGGATAATGTACTTGGAACTCCTCGGATTAATTTGATTTGTGGTGAGGGGAGAGAGATAAAAGCTCATTTAGGAACGACATGAAAATGCTGCATAAGTAGCTGTTTATCAGTAAATATCTCCACTGAGATTAAGAAAAGCAGTAGCTTAATAAATTAAGTACTTCCTGGTATGGTTACTGTACTGGTAACTCCCCAAATGAATCTGGATTGTGGTGAGGGAACAGAGAAAAAGCTCATTTAATACCTGCACTTACGAAGAGGGTAGGCAGTTGTATATCAGGGAGTAAACCTTCTGAGAATAAAAACAGCTGGAGCTTTTTAAGGTAATTACACAGGGGAAGAGATAATGTACTGGGAACTCTTCGGAAGAATGTGATTTTTGGTGAGGGGAGAGAGATAAAAGCTCATTTAGGAACGACAAGAACATGCTGCGTAGGTACCTGTTATCAGTAAATATCTCCACTGAGATTAAGAAAAGCAGTAGCTTAATAAATTAAGTACTTCCTGTTATGGTTACTCTACTGGTAACTCGCCAAAACAATCTGGATTGTGGTGAGGGAACAGAGAAAAAAGTTCATTTAAGACCTGCACTTACGAAGGGGGTAGGCAGCTGTATATCAGGGAGTATCCCTTCTGAGAATAAAAACAGCTGGAGCTTGTTAAGGTAATTACACAGGGGAAAGGATAATGTACTGGGAACTCCTCAGCAGAATCTGAGTGGTGGTGAGGGGAGAGAGATAAAAGCTCATTTAGGAACGACATGAACATGCTGTGTAGGTAGCTGTTTATCAGTAAATATCTCCACTGAGATTAAGAAAAGCAGTAGCTTAATAAATTAAGTACTTCCTGGTATGGTTACTGTACTGGTAACTCCCCAAAAGAATCTGGATTGTGGTGAGGGAACAGAGAAAAAAGCTCATTTAGGACCTGCACTTACGAAGGGGGTAGGCAGCTGTATATCAGGGAGTTTCCCTTCTGAGCATAAAAACAGCTGGAGCTTGTTAAGGTAATTACACAGGGGAAAGGATAATGTACTGGGAACTCCACAGAACAATCTGATTTGTGGTGAGGGGAGAGAGATAAAAGATCATTTAGGAACGACATGAAAATGCTGCAGGTAGCTGTTTATCAGTAAATATCTATACTGAGATTAAGAAAAGCAGTAGCTTAATAAATTAAGTACTTCCTGGTATGGTTACTGTCCTGGTAACTCCCCAAAAGAATCTGGATTGTGCTGAAGGAACAGAGAAAAAAGCTCATTTAGGAACTGCACTTACGAAGAGGGTAGGCAGCTGTATTAGCTAGATAAATTAAGTACTTCCTGGTATGGTTACTGTACTGGTAATTCCCCAAAGAATCTGGATTGTGGTGAGGGAACAGAGAAAAAAGCTCATTTAGGACCTGCACTTACGCAGGGGGGAGGGATCGGTATATCAGGGAGTATCCCTTCTGAGAATAAAAACAGCTGGAGCTTGTTAAGGTATTTACACAGGGGAAAGGATAATGTACTGGGAACTCCTCAGAAGAATCTGATTTGTGGTTAGGGGAGAGAGAAAAAATCTCATTTAAGAACGACATCAACATGCTGCATAGGTAGCTGTTTATCAGTAAATATCTCCACTGAGATTAAGAAAAGCAGTAGCTCAATAAATTAAGTACTTCCTGGTATGGTTTCTGTACTGGTAACTCCTGAAAAGAATTTGGATTGTGGTGAGGGAACAGAGAAAAAAGCTCATTTAGGACCTGCACTTACGAAGGGAGTAGGCAGCTGTATATCAGGGAGTAAACTTTCTGAGAATAAAAACAGATGGAGCTTGTTAAGGTAATTGTACAGGGGAAAGGATAATTTACTCGGAACTCCTCAGAAGAATCTGATTTGTGGTGAGGGGAGAGAGATAAAGGCTCATTTAGGAACGACATGTACATCCTGCTTAGGTAGCTGCTTATCAGTAAATATCTCCACTGAGATTAAGAAAATCAGTAGCTTAGGAAATTAAGTACCTTCTGGTATGGTTACTGTACTGGTAACTCCCCAAAGAATCTGGATTGTGGTGAGGGAAGAGAGAAAAAAGCTTATTTAGGACCTTCACTTGGAAAGGGTGTAGGCAGCTGTATATCAGGGAATAAACCTTCTGAGATAAAAACAGCTGGAGCTTGTTAAGGTAATTACACAGGTTAAAAGATAATGTACTGGGAACTCCTCAGAAGAATCTGATTTTTAGTGGGAGAGAGATAAAAGCTCATTTAGGAATCACATGAACATGCTGCGTAGGTAGCTGTTTATCAGTAAATATCTCCACAGAGATTAAGAAAAGCAGTAGCTTAATAAATTAAGGACTTCCTGGTATGGTTACTGTACTGGTAATTCCCCCAAAGAATCTGGATTGTGGTGAGGGAACAGAGAAAAAAGCTCATTTGGGACCTGCACTTACGAAGGGGGTAGGCAGCTGTATATCAGGGAGTATCCCTTCTGAGAATAAAAACAGCTGGAACTTGTTAAGGTAATTACACAGGGGAAAGTATAATGTACTGGGAACTCCTCAGAAGAATCTGATTTGTGGTGATGGGAGAGAGATAAAAGCTCATTTAGGAACGACAAGAAAATGCTGCATAATAGCTGTTTATCAGTAAATATCTCCACTGAGATTAAGAAAAGCAGTAGCTTAATAAATTAAGTACTTCCTGGTATGGTTACTGTACTGGTAACTCCCCAAATGAATCTGGATTGTGGTGAGGGAACAGAGAAAAAAGCTCATTTAGGACCTGCACTTACGAAGGGGGTAGGCATCT
Organism: Perognathus longimembris pacificus; assembly: GCF_023159225.1. Lineage (NCBI taxonomy): Eukaryota > Metazoa > Chordata > Mammalia > Rodentia > Heteromyidae > Perognathus > Perognathus longimembris. Next base: position 11,666 of record NW_025960682.1, on the reverse strand, counting down.
GTATATCAGGGAGTATCCCTTCTGAGAATAAAAACAGCTGGAACTTGTTAAGGTAATTACACAGGGGAAAGGATAATGTACTGGGAACTCCTCAGAAGAATCTGATTTGTGGTGATGGGAGAGAGATAAAAGCTCATTTAGGAACGACATGAAAATGCTGCATAATAGCTGTTTATAAGTAAATATCTCCAATGAGATTAAGAAAAGCAGTAGCTTAATAAATTAAGTACTTCCTGGTATGGTTACTGTACTGGTAACTCCCCAAAAGAATCTGGATTGTGGTGAGGGAACAGAGAAAAAAGCTCATTTAGGACCTGCACTTACGAAGGGGGTAGGCAGCTGTATATCAGGGAGTATCCCTTCTGAGAATAAAAACAGCCTGAGCTTGTTAAGGTAATTACACAGGGGAAAGGATAATGTACTGGGAACTCCTCAGAAGAATCTGATTCGTGGTGAGGGTGAGAGATAAAAGCTCATTTAAGAACGACATGAAAATGCTGCATAGGTAGCTGTTTTTCAGTAAATATCTCCACTGAGATTAAGAAAAGCAGTAGCTTAATAAATTAAGTACTTCCTCGTATGGTTACTGTACTGGTAACTCCCCAATAGAATCTGGATTGTGGTGAGGGAACAGAGAAAAAAGCTCATTTAGGACCTGCACTTACGAAGGGGGTAGGCAGCTGTATATCAGGGAGTAAACCTTCTGAGAATAAAAACAGCTGGAGCTTGTTAAGGTAATTACACAGGGGAAAGGATAATGTACTGGGAACTCCTCAGAAGAATCTGATTTGTGGTGAGGGGAGAGAGATAAAGGTCCTTTAGGAACGACATTAAAATTCTGCATAGGTAGCAGTTTATCAGTAAATATCTGTACTGAGATTAAGAAAAGCAGTAGCTTAATAAATTAAGTACTTCCTGGTATGCTTACTGTACTGGTAACTCCCCAAAAGAATCTGGATTGTGGTGAGGGAACACAGAAAAAAGCTCATTTAGGACCTGCACTTACGAAGGGTGTAGGTAGCTGTATATCAGGGAGTAAACCTTCTGAGAATAAAAACAGCTGGAGCTTGTTAAGGTAATTACACAGGGGAAAGGAAAATGTACTGGGAACTCCTCAGAAGAATCTGATTTGTGTTGAGGGGAGAGAGATAAAAGCTCATTTAAGAACGACATGAAAATGCTGCATAGGTAGCTGTTTTTCAGTAAATATCTCCACTGAGATTAAGAAAAGCAGTAGCTTAATAAATTAAGTACATCCTGGTATGGTTCCTGTAATGCTAACTTCCCAAAAGAATCTCCATTGTAGTGAGGGAACAGAGAAAAGAGCTCATATAGAACCTACACTTACGGAGGGGGTAGGCAGCTCTATATCAGGGAGTAAACCTTCTGAGAATCAAAACAGCTGGAGCTTGTTAAGGTAATTACACATGAGAAAGGATAATGTACTGAGAACTCCTCAGAAAAATCTGATTTGTGGGGAGGGGACAGAGATAAAAGCTCATTTAGGAACGACAAGAGCATGCTGCGTAGGTAGCTGTTTATCAGTAAATATCTCCACTGAGATGAAGAAAAGCAGTAGCTTAATAAATTAAGTACTTCCTGGTATGGTTACTGTACTGGTAACTCCCCAAAAGAATCTGGATTGTGGTGAGGGAACAGAAAAAAAAGCTCATTTAGGACCTGCACTTACGAAGGGGGTAGGCAGCTGTATATCAGGGAGTATCCCTTCTGAGAATAAAAACAGCTGGAGCTTGTTAAGGTAATTACACAGGGGAAATGATAATGTACTGGGAACTCCTCAGAAGAATCTGATTTGTGGTGAGGGGAGAGAGATAAAAGCTCATTTAGGAACGACATGAATATGCTGCATAGGTAGCTGTTTATCAGTAAATATCTCCACTGAGATTAAGAAAAGCAGTAGCTTAATAAATTAAGTACTTCCTGGTATGGTTACTGTACTGCTAACTCCTCAAAAGAATCTGGACTGTGGTGAGGGAACAGAGAAAAAAAGCTCATATAGGACCTTCACTTACGAAGGGGGTAGGCAGCTATATATCAGGGAGTATCCCTTCTGAGAATAAAAACAGCTGGAGCTTGTTAAGGTAATTACACAGGGGAAAGGATAATGTACTGGGAACTCCTCAGAAGAATCTGATTTGTGGTGAGGGGAGAGAGATAAAAGCTCATTTAGGAACGACATGAAAATGCTGCATAGGTAGCAGTTTATCAGTAAATATCTCCACTGAGATTAAGAAAAGCAGTAGCTTAATAAATTACGTACTTCCTGGTATGGTTACTGTACTGGTAACTCCCCAAAAGAATCTGGATTGTTGTGAGGGAACACAGAAAAAAGCTCATTTAGGACCTGCACTTACGAAGGGGGTAGGAAGCTGTATATCAGTGAGTATCTCTTCTGAGAACAAAAACAGCTGGAGCTTGTTAAGGTAATTACACAGGGGAAAGGATAATGTACTGGGAACTCCTCAGAAGAATCTGATTTGTCGTGAGGGGAGAGAGATAAAAGCTCATTTATGAACGACATGAGCATGCTGCGTAGGTAGCTTTTTATCAGTAAATATCTCCACTGAGATTAAGAAAAAAAGTAGCTTAATAAATTAAGTACTTCCTGGTATGGTTACTGTACTGGTAACTCCCCAAAAGAATCTGGACTGTGGTGAGGGAACAGAGAAAAAAGCTGATTTCGGACCTGCACTTACGAAGGTGGTAGGCAGCTGTATATCAGGGAGTATCCCTTCTGAGAATAAAAACAGCTGGAGCTTGTTAAGGTAATTACACAGGGTAAAGGATAATGTACTGGGAACTCCTCAGAAGAATCTTATTTGTGGTGAGGGGAGAGAGATAAAAGCTCATTTAAGAACGACATGACCATGCTGCGTAGGTAGCTGTTTATCAGTAAATATCTCCACTGACATTAAGAAAAGGAGTAGCTTAATAAATTAAGTACTTCCTGGTATGGTTACTGTACTGGTAACAACCCAAAAGAATCTGGATTGTGGTGAGGGAACAGAGAAAAAAGCTCATTTAGGACCTGCACTTACGAAGGGAGTAGACAGCTGTATATCAGGGAGTAAACCTTCTGAGAATAAAAACAGATGGAGCTTGTTAAGGTAATTGTACAGGGGAAAGGATAATTTACTCGGAACTCCTCAGAAGAATCTGATTTGTGGTGAGGGGAGAGACATAAAGGCTCATTTAAGAACGACATGTACATCCTGCTTAGGTAGCTGTTTATCAGTAAATATCTCCACTGAGATTAAGAAAATCAGTAGCTTAAGAAATTAAGTACTTCCTGGTATGGTTACTGTACTGGTAATTCCCCCAAAGAATCTGGATTGTGGTGAGGGAACAGAGAAAAAAGCTCATTTAGGACCTTCACTTGGGAAGGGGGTAGGCAGCTGTATATCAGGGAGTAAACCGTCTGAGATAAAAACAGCTGGAGCTTGTTAAGGTAATTACACAGGTTAAAAGATAATGTACTGGGAACTCCTCAGAAGAATCTGATTTGTAGTGGGAGAGAGATAAAAGCTCATTTAGGAATGACATGAAGATGCTGTGTAGGTAGCTGTTTATCAGTAAATATCTCCACAGAGATTAAGAAAAGCAGTAGCTTAATAAATTAAGGACTTCCTGGTATGGTTACTGTACTGGTAATTCCCCCAAAGAATCTGGATTGTGGTGAGGGAACAGAGAAAAAAGCTCATTTAGGACCTGCACTTACGAAGGGGGTAGGCAGCTGTATATCAGGGAGTATCCCTTCTGAGAATAAAAACAGCTGGAACTTGTTAAGGTAATTACACAGGGGAAAGGATAATATACTGGGAACTCCTCAGAAGAATCTGATTCGTGGTGATGGGAGAGAGATAAAAGCTCATTTAGGAACGACATGAAATGCTGCATAATAGCTGTTTATCAGTAAATATCTCCACTGAGATTAAGAAAAGCAGTAACTTAATAAATTAAGTACTTCCTGGTATGGTTACTGTACTGGTAACTCCCCAAAAGAATCTGGATTGAGGTGAGGGAACAGAGAAAAAAGCTCATTTAGGACTTGCACTTACGAAGGGGTTAGGCAGCTGTATATCAGGGAGTAAACCTTCTGAGAATAAAAACAGCTGGAGCTTGTTAAGGTAATTACACAGGGGAAAGCATAATGTACTGGGAACTCCTCAGAAGAATCTGATTTGTGGTGAGGGGAGAGAGATAAAGGTCATTTAGGAACGACATGAAAATGCTGCATAGGTAGCAGTTTATCAGTAAATATCTGCACTGAGATTAAGAAAAGCAGTAGCTTAATAAATTAAGTACTTCCTGGTATGCTTACTGTACTGGTAACGCCCCAAAAGAATCTGGATTGTGGTGACGGAACACAGAAAAAAGCTCATTTAGGACCTGCACCTACGAAGGGTGTAGGTAGCTGTATATCAGGGAGTAAACCTTCTGAGAATAAAAACAGCTGGAGCTTGTTAAGGTAATTACACAGGGGAAAGGATAATGTACTGGGAACTCCTCAGAAGAATCTGATTTGTGGTGAGGGTAGAGAGATAAAAGCTCATTTAAGAACGACATGAAAATGCTGCATATGTAGCTGTTTTTCAGTAAATATCTCCACTGAGATTAAGAACAGCAGTAGCTTAATAAATTAAGTACATCCTGGTATGGTTATTGTAATGCTAACTCCCCAAAAGAATCTCCATTGTGGTGAGGGAACAGAGAAAAGAGCTCATATAGAACCTACACTTACGAAGGGGGTAGGCAGCTGTATATCAGGGAGTAAACCTTCTGAAAATAAAAACAGCTGGAGCTTGTTAAGGTAATTACACAGGAGAACGGATAATGTACTGAGAACTCCTCAGAAAAATCTGATTTGTGGTGAGGGGAGAGAGATAAAAGCTCATTTAGGAAAGACAAGAACATGCTGCGTAGGTAGCTGTTATCAGTAAATATCTCCACTGAGATTAAGAAAAGCAGTAGCTTAATAAATTAAGTACTTCCTGGTATGGTTACTGTACTGGTAACTTCCCAAAAGAATCTGGATTGTGGTGAGGGAACAGAGAAAAAAGCTCATTTAGGACCTGCACTTAAGAAGGGGTTAGGCAGCTGTATATCAGGGATTATCCCTTCTGAGAATAAATACAGCTAGAGCGTGTTAAGGTAATTACACAGGGGAAAGGATAATGTACTTGCGAAGTCCTCAGAAGAATCTGATTTGTGGTGAGGGGAGAGAGATAAAAGCTCATTTAGGAACCACATGAAAATTATCCATAGTTAGCTGTTTATCAGTAAATATCTCCACTGAGATTAAGAAAAGCAGTAGCTTAATAAATTAAGTACTTCCTGGTATGGTTAGTGTACTGGTAACTCCCCAAAAGAATCTGGATTGTGGTGAGGGAACAGAGAAAAAAGCTCATTTAGGACCTGCACTTACGAAGGGGTTAGCCAGCTGTATTAGCTTAATAAATTAAGTAATTCCTGGTATGGTTACTGTACTGGTAACTCCCCAAAAGAATCTGGATTGTGGTGAGGGAACAGAGAAAAAAGCTCATTTAGGACCTGCACTTACGAAGGGGGTAGGCAGCTGTATATCAGGTAGTATCCCTTCTGAGAATAAAAACAGCTGGAGCTTGTTAAGGTAATTACACAGGGGAAAGGGTAATGTACTGGGAACTCCTCAGAAGAATCTGATTCGTGGTGAGGGGAGAGAGATAAAAGCTCATTTAAGAACGACATGAACATGCTGCGTAGGTAGTTGTTTATCAGTAAATATCTCCACAGAGATTAAGAAAAGCAGTAGCTTAATAAATTAATTACTTCCTGGTATGGTTACTGTACTGGTAACTCCCCAAAGAAACATGGACTCTATGGCCTCCCTTATTGGGAATAATTAGTACAGGTTTAGGCAAGCCATAGCAGAGCATCACATGGCCCAATAGCTATACCCTTAGAACCACATAAGATGATGCTAATTGAAATGAACTCCATCTTATGGAAACAAGTGATATATCACAGTTGTAACTACTTGCAACGTCCTATGTGTATGTGTAGTTTCTATTATTGATAATGTTTTGTATCACCTTCCTATGTTTGTACCTACACTATCTCTTTAATCTTATCAGAGTATATTGGAAACCGTGTTTACTGGTATTGGAAGTAGAAAATTCAAAGGGAATACCAAATTCGAGAGACACAGGGTAAAAAAAGAGAAATAACTACAAAAGCAATACTTGCAAAACTGTTTGGTGTAAGTGAACTGAACACCTGGGGGGGGGAGGGAAAGGGGGGGGGAGGGAGGGGGGTATGAGGGACAAGGCAACAAACAGTACAAGAAATGTATCCAATGCCCAAAGTATGATACTGTAACCTCTCTGTACGTCAGTTTGATAATAAAAATTTGAGAAAAAAAAAAAAAAAGACTTGTAGCCAGACACCGGTAACTCAAAAGGCCAAGATCTACAGATTGTAGTTCAAAGCCAGCAGAGGCTAGGAAGTCCTTGAGATGCTTTTTTCTACAACCAATAAAGCCAAAGTGGATCTGTGGCTCAAGTGGGAGAGCTCTCGCATGGCGCCAAAAAGTTCAAGGACGGTACCTAGGTCAAGCCGCTGAACTGGCATTAAAAAAAAGGGAGACCTCTGACTGATATCTATGAGTGTGAGCACATGCATCTTGTGTTTTAAATAAAAAAAAATGGATATTGGGGTAAAAAAAAAAAAGAAAAGCAGTAGCTTAATAAATTAAGTACTTCCTGGTATGGTTACTGTACTGGTAACTCCCCAAAAGAATTTGGATTATGGTGAGGGAACAGAGAAAAATGCTGATTTAGGACCTGCACTTACGAAGGGGGTAGGCAGCTGTATATCTGGGAGTATCCCTTCTGAGAATAAAAACAGCTGGAGCTTGTTAAGGTGAAAGGATAATGTACTGGGAACTCCTCAGAAGAATCTGATTGTGGTGAGGGGAGAGAGATAAAAGCTCATTTAGGAACGACATGAATATGCTGCATAGGTAGCTGTTTATCAGTAAATATCTCCACTGAGATTAAGAAAAGCAGTTCCTTAATAAATTAAGTACTTCCTGGTATGGTTACTGTACCGGTAACTCCCCAAAACAATCTGGACTGTGGTGAGGGAACAGAGAAAAAAGCTCATTTAGGACCTGCACTTACGAAGGGGGTAGGCAGCTGTATATCAGGGAGTAATCCTTCTGAGAATAAAAACAGCTGAAGCTTGTTAAGGTAATTACACAGGGGAAAGGATAATGTACTGGGAACTCCTCAGAAGAATCTGATTTGTGGTGAGGGGAGAGAGATAAAAGCTCATTTAGGAACGACATGAACATGCTGCGTAGGTAGCTGTTTATCAGTAAATATCTCCACTGAGATTAAGAAAAGCAGTAGCTTAATAAATTAAGTACTTCCTGGTATGCTTACTGTACTGGTAACTCCCCAAAAGAATCTGGATTGTAGTGAGGGAACAGAGAAAAAAGCTCATTTAGGACCTGCACTTACGAAGGGGGTAGGCAGCTGTATATCATGGAGTTAACCTTCTGAGATTAAAAACAGCTGGAGCTTGTTAAGGTAATTACACAGAGGAAAGGATAATGTACTGGGAACTCCTCAGAAGAATCTGATTTGTGGTGAGGGGAGAGAGATAAAAGCTCATTTAGGAACGACATGAACATGCTGCGTAGGTAGCTGTTTATCAGTAAATATCTCCACTGAGATTAAGAAAAGCAGTAGCTTAATAAATTCAGTACTTCCTGGTATGTTTACTGTACTGGTAACTCCCCAAAAGAATCTGGATTGTGGTGAGGGAACAGAGAAAAAAGCTCATTTAGGACCTGCACTTACGAAGGGGGTAGGCAGCTGTATATCAGGGAGTAAACCTTCTGAGAATAAAAACAGCTGGAGCTTGTTAAGGTAATTACACAGGGGAAAGGATAATGTACTGGGAACTCCTCAGAAGAATCTGATTTGTGGTGAAGGGGAGAGAGATAAAGGTCCGTTAGGAACGACATTAAAATTCTGCATAGGTAGCAGTTTATCAGTAAATATCTGTACTGAGATTAAAAAAAGCAGTAGCTTAATAAATTAAGTACTTCCTGGTATGCTTACTGTACTGGTAACTCCCCAAAAGAATCTGGATTGTGGTGAGGGAACACAGAAAAAAGCTCATTTAGGACCTGCACTTACGAAGGGTGTAGGTAGCTGTATATCAGGGAGTAAACCTTCTGAGAATAAAAACAGCTGGAGCTTGTTAAGGTAATTACACAGGGGAAAGGAAAATGTACTGGGAACTCCTCAGAAGAATCTGATTTGTGTTGAGGGGAGAGAGATAAAAGCTCATTTAAGAACGACATGAAAATGCTGCATAGGTAGCTGTTTTTCAGTAAATATCTCCACTGAGATAAGAAAAGCAGTAGCTTAATAAATTAAGTACATCCTGGTATGGTTCCTGTAATGCTAACTTCCCAAAAGAATCTCCATTGTAGTGAGGGAACAGAGAAAAGAGCTCATATAGAACCTACACTTACGGAGGGGGTAGGCAGCTCTATATCAGGGAGTAAACCTTCTGAGAATAAAAACAGCTGGAGCTTGTTAAGGTAATTACACATGAGAAAGGATAATGTTCTGAGAACTCCTCAGAAAAATCTGATTTGTGGTGAGGGGACAGAGATAAAAGCTCATTTAGGAACGACAAGAGCATGCTGCGTAGGTAGCTGTTTATCAGTAAATATCTCCACTGAGATGAAGAAAAGCAGTAGCTTAATAAATTAAGTACTTCCTGGTATGGTTACTGTACTGGTAACTCCCCAAAAGAATCTGGATTGTGGTGAGGGAACAGAAAAAAAAGCTCATTTAGGACCTGCACTTACGAAGGGGGTAGGCATCTGTATATCAGGGAGTATCCCTTCTGAGAATAAAAACAGCTGGAGCTTGTTAAGGTAATTACACAGGGGAAATGATAATGTACTGGGAACTCCTCAGAAGAATCTGATTTGTGGTGAGGGGAGAGAGATAAAAGCTCATTTAGGAACGACATGAATATGCTGCATAGGTAGCTGTTTATCAGTAAATATCTCCACTGAGATTAAGAAAAGCAGTAGCTTAATAAATTAAGTACTTCCTGGTATGGTTACTGTACTGCTAACTCCTCAAAAGAATCTGGACTGTGGTGAGGGAACAGAGAAAAAAAGCTCATATAGGACCTTCACTTACGAAGGGGGTAGGCAGCTATATATCAGGGAGTATCCCTTCTGAGAATAAAAACTGCTGGAGCTTGTTAAGGTAATTACACAGGGGAAAGGATAATGTACTGGGAACTCCTCAGAAGAATCTGATTTGTGGTGAGGGGAGAGAGATAAAAGCTCATTTAGGAACGACATGAAAATGCTGCATAGGTAGCAGTTTATCAGTAAATATCTCCACTGAGATTAAGAAAAGCAGTAGCTTAATAAATTACGTACTTCCTGGTATGGTTACTGTACTGGTAACTCCCCAAAAGAATCTGGATTGTTGTGAGGGAACACAGAAAAAAGCTCATTTAGGACCTGCACTTACGAAGGGGGTAGGAAGCTGTATATCAGTGAGTATCTCTTCTGAGAACAAAAACAGCTGGAGCTTGTTAAGGTAATTACACAGGGGAAAGGATAATGTACTGGGAACTCCTCAGAAGAATCTGATTTGTCGTGAGGGGAGAGAGATAAAAGCTCATTTATGAACGACATGAGCATGCTGCGTAGGTAGCTTTTTATCAGTAAATATCTCCACTGAGATTAAGAAAAACAGTAGCTTAATAAATTAAGTACTTCCTGGTATGGTTACTGTACTGGTAACTCCCCAAAAGAATCTGGACTGTGGTGAGGGAACAGAGAAAAAAGCTGATTTCGGACCTGCACTTACGAAGGTGGTAGGCAGCTGTATATCAGGGAGTATCCCTTCTGAGAATAAAAACAGCTGGAGCTTGTTAAGGTAATTACACAGGGTAAAGGATAATGTACTGGGAACTCCTCAGAAGAATCTGATTTGTGGTGAGGGGAGAGAGATAAAAGCTCATTTAAGAACGACATGACCATGCTGCGTAGGTAGCTGTTTATCAGTAAATATCTCCACTGACATTAAGAAAAGGAGTAGCTTAATAAATTAAGTACTTCCTGGTATGGTTACTGTACTGGTAACAACCCAAAAGAATCTGGATTGTGGTGAGGGAACAGAGAAAAAAGCTCATTTAGGACCTGCACTTACGAAGGGAGTAGACAGCTGTATATCAGGGAGTAAACCTTCTGAGAATAAAAACAGATGGAGCTTGTTAAGGTAATTGTACAGGGGAAAGGATAATTTACTCGGAACTCCTCAGAAGAATCTGATTTGTGGTGAGGGGAGAGACATAAAGGCTCATTTAAGAACGACATGTACATCCTGCTTAGGTAGCTGTTTATCAGTAAATATCTCCACTGAGATTAAGAAAATCAGTAGCTTAAGAAATTAAGTACTTCCTGGTATGGTTACTGTACTGGTAATTCCCCCAAAGAATCTGGATTGTGGTGAGGGAACAGAGAAAAAAAGCTCATTTAGGACCTTCACTTGGGAAGGGGGTAGGCAGCTGTATATCAGGGAGTAAACCGTCTGAGATAAAAACAAGCTGGAGCTTGTTAAGGTAATTACACAGGTTAAAAGATAATGTACTGGGAACTCCTCAGAAGAATCTGATTTGTAGTGGGAGAGAGATAAAAGCTCATTTAGGAATGACATGAAGATGCTGTGTAGGTAGCTGTTTATCAGTAAATATCTCCACAGAGATTAAGAAAAGCAGTAGCTTAATAAATTAAGGACTTCCTGGTATGGTTACTGTACTGGTAATTCCCCCCAAAGAATCTGGATTGTGGTGAGGGAACAGAGAAAAAAGCTCATTTAGGACCTGCACTTACGAAGGGGGTAGGCAGCTGTATATCAGGGGAGTATCCCTTCTGAGAATAAAAACAGCTGGAACTTGTTAAGGTAATTACACAGGGGAAAGGATAATATACTGGGAACTCCTCAGAAGAATCTGATTCGTGGTGATGGGAGAGAGATAAAAGCTCATTTAGGAACGACATGAAAATGCTGCATAATAGCTGTTTATCAGTAAATATCTCCACTGAGATTAAGAAAAGCAGTAACTTAATAAATTAAGTACTTCCTGGTATGGTTACTGTACTGGTAACTCCCCGAAAAGAATCTGGATTGAGGTGAGGGAACAGAGAAAAAAAGCTCATTTAGGACTTGCACTTACGAAGAGGTTAGGCAGCTGTATATCAGGGAGTAAACCTTCTGAGAATAAAAAACAGCTGGAGCTTGTTAAGGTAATTACACAGGGGAAAGCATAATGTACTGGGAACTCCTCAGAAGAATCTGATTTGTGGTGAGGGGAGAGAGATAAAGGTCATTTAGGAACGACATGAAAATGCTGCATAGGTAGCAGTTTATCAGTAAATATCTGCACTGAGATTAAGAAAAGCAGTAGCTTAATAAATTAAGTACTTCCTGGTATGCTTACTGTACTGGTAACGCCCCAAAAGAATCTGGATTGTGGTGAGGGAACACAGAAAAAAGCTCATTTAGGACCTGCACTTACGAAGGGTGTAGGTAGCTGTATATCAGGGAGTAAACCTT
>NW_025960681.1:0-32531 GCF_023159225.1 Perognathus longimembris pacificus | reverse complement strand
TAAGAATTACATTTAATTACAGTCACTTATGCATTTTTTTGCTGAAAGATTATTTGATGCTTAACAACAACAACAATGAAGATAAAAATAAGGGAGAAAGACAACAAGGTGTGAATGCTCTTATACTTTCTAATAACCAGATAAATGAAGACATCAGATCATGGGATCTGCAGAGAGACAGATGCTTTAATTAACACATCCTGGGGGCTGGGGATATAGCCTAGTGGCAAGAGTGCCTGCCTCGGATACATGAGGCCCTAGGTTCGATTCCCCAGCACCACATATACAGAAAACGGCCAGAAGCGGCGCTGTGGCTCAAGTGGCAGAGTGCTAGCCTTGAGTGGGAAGAAGCCAGGGACAGTGCTCAGGCCCTGAGTCCAAGGCCCAGGACTGGCCAAAAAAAACAAAAAAAAACACATCCTGGTGTGCAGTCTGAGACAGGGAGAGCAGGGGAGGTCTTTTCTCATTGCAATTGGTGTCCGTTCATGGTAGAATTACTCTTGGTGTCAGTTTACCTCCTATGTTGGATTCTAGTGTTGAATAAGGAAAGTAAAGTGGGTAGATGCCTTCATCCACTTATCAGAGCAAACCTATAAACACAAAGTGATGTGTGGCACCTGATGGCAGCCACGGTGGGAAATCAATCCTTCTGCCTCTGTCTGTGTCTGGTCTCTGCAGTAGAGAAAAGGGGGGGAAATGGCCATGCTGTTGACTGACAGTTCCTCAGTCCTCCCTAAAGGTGGCCATGGATCACCAAAGGATCCTGGGGGAATCTGCAGGGACACCAGACAAGCTGTGTAGAGAACCTGGCAGCTGAGCCACCTTCCTAGAAGAAGAAAGCAAATGACCACGCAGTGAGCACAATGCAACAGGTATTACGCTCAGGGCTTTTTCTCATTCATCTTCCACACAAGCCCATGGGGAAAGCATCCCTCTCTTCATTTTATTAGAAGGAAATTTAAAGATCACCAAGCTGTTAAGTACAAGCTGGAGTTGGAAACCATTTCTCTTCATCCCTAGAGCACAGCCTGCTCAGTGAAAGAAAATCTGATCTCAAAATAGGTCTGACTCCATGAATGTTCTACTTAGGCAAGTGGTCTAGAAAGGTATACTTCAATTATTCTGATTGATAATTGTATTTTCTTAGGTTATAAAAATTCAGATCATGCCCTGGGAAGAATCACAAGTTAGTTATGCCTAGTAGTTGAGAATTATGTGGGGTTAGGGGGCTCAAAAGCCTTGATCCATTCTTATATTTTTAAACCAAGTCAATGCATCACATCTCTCTTCATCCTGGAGTTGTACAAACACATCTTTTCCTCTCTAACTTTGTTCTTGGACTGTTAGATGATTATATGCTGGCAATGGTCACTCGGGAACAGACAAACATCCCATTATCAGAATTACCAGAGTGCAAAACTAGGTGAGAACCTGGGAGAACACCCAAGAAGAATGAGTTAGACACAGGCATGGGCAGTAGAATTTCTTCTCTTGGGCATATAAAGAACACTCATGTGCCCAGTGGAACACTCATTACAAAATACTTACACCTGAGATGTAGTCAAGATGGCCTCTGTGGCTCTGGAAAGAGATTCCTCTTTCAATACAGCTTTTACTTGATTATACTTATAAATGTCTCTGTTATGATGGCATACATTTATCTGGTACATTTTCGCTGAGCACTTAAATTTGAAATATTAACAAAGCATCACATAGGGTTCACACACACACACACGTACACACACGTACACACACACACAAGCTACAATCCATGGATGTACTTGAAAAAATGCTGGCCCACATTATTGAGACATCTCAAAATACTAATGTCAACAGCCTGACTGAATTTTATTATTAGAATTTGCCAATTTTTTATGAACATTGGGATAAAAATGTTTCTGTGAATTACTCTCTCATAGTGTTTAGACATGTGCCAAGAGACTTGATTTCAGAAATATTTATTTTCAGTTGCAAATGAAGTGCAAATAAATATTTGTAGAGAGAGGCAGGGAGTTAGAGAGGATAGGAGAAGATAGGCTGGCTCCGTAGGCATCAGGTAAACTTCCCAAATTATCTCCAGATGTTCATAGGAAGCTAAAAAGAATAAAAAGCAATATTGAAGACAGCTAAGCCTCGCCTTCTCTGTACATTCCATGTTGAACCATAAATCCTCCACGAGGCACTTACAAAATGCAATCCTGCGAGGACTGGGGAGGAAAGACAGAAGTCCTGTGGAATGTTCCAGTAAGAAACAGCAGAGTAACGGCCATCTATGGGCCAGGTGAGGAATAAAATGAAGGGTGAGACTTACGGCAGTAGGGGGGAAAAAAGCTGAATGAGAATGAGAGAAATGGTAGAAGGGAGGAAGAGATAGAAATGAATAACCACACACTAAGGAAAATCAAAGACAGAATTGGATGGTCAAAACAGAACACTGCTTAAGGAAACTATTAGAACAGTATGTAAGATAGATTCTGAGTACAGAGTCATGAAATCCTTTCCTCAAATGCTTAGATCTTGGAAGAAGGAAAGACTTTACTTGTCCGGGTTTCTGTTAATATCTCCACTCAATACATAAGCAAACTGAGGCCCAGAGAGCTAAGTAAACCTATTAGCACATCTTTTTCAATGGCTCTGACCAGAACATAGGGAAACAAGCCAGAGAGCTTTTTGTATCATTCACTGTGAGGTTATTTTCACTCTCCATTCTTACAGAGATGTTGTCACATGAAGTGTCTGATAGGAGGGTTCCTGGGCTACAAGGGGAGATAGTCACATCCAGAAAGACAACACTGCTGTGTGCCCTGTGATGGTTGACAAAGGGACAGACCAGGCCAGACGCATACACTGTGAAGCCATTGACAGGCTTCTGAAAGAGGCAGAATAGACAACATTGTGTGTTTGGATGGTCAGTGAGACAGTTGATGACCATCAGGAGATTTCACTTGCAGATTCTTTCAACTTGACCAAGAGCATAGACGAAGGGCTTTCTGCACTAAAAACGCAAAGTTGGAAGAAGGTAAAACAGGAATCATATTCAGGAGGCAAAGCCTGGACTTTACAGTGAGGGTGGTGACAAGTTAGAGGGGCCCCAAGGAGCTAGTGCAGATCAGGGAATCAAGGGTTGGGCGAAGGCATGCTCACTGGTGATGAGGCAGAGGAAGCTGGCTACCTAGCCTGGCTTCTGGGCCCTCAGCAACTCCATCAACTCCCAGGGGCCTTCTCTGTAGAATGGGTAGTCCTCGTCCACTTCCTTGGAGTTATTGCTCAGAAAAGAATAAAAATGTTCAAAAGGCACTTGGTAAATATGAAGTGCTGTACAAATGGCAATAATAATGTCAACTTTTATTTAACATCTTCATTAGGGACTTGGAGTGGAGCAGGCAGGCTGTTAATGAAATCTACAGAGAGTCCTAAATTGAGCAGTGCTGCAAACAGCACCATTTGGACAAGCAAATACCCAAGGGATTTGAGTGCAAATCTCTGGAATTGAAGGTTTGGTCCCCTTTCAGCCATCCAAGTTCTCTGCTCAGGGGGATAAGCTAGGAAAAAATCAATCTGGGCCTCCTGCTCCTTCTTCTCCTCCTCCTCTCCTTCTCCTGCTGCTCTTCCTTGTCCTCCTCGTCCTCCTCCTTCTCCTTCCTAGCCTCCTCCCCCCTTATCCAGGTTTATCTGGATAAACATGGAGGCTGGGAAAGTTCTTCCAGAAGCCATCCAAGGACAGCAAGGTGGGTTGCGAAAACCTCATCCTAAGTTTGAGGGATGCTTCCTCACATTTAGGGAGTTCAATGGGGTTCGTTATATTATTTGGTCTCTCTGAGAAAATGACAATGTTTCCCTGATGAGATGGACCTTCCAGCCACGGGGACCTGGACAGAAACAAGCTCTATGGGCTTCTGCTCTTAAAGCCAACAAGCACACAACCCTAAGCCTACAATTGGTCCTTCGCATGCACCAAGACCAAAATATCAAATATCAGCCGTGAGAGCCTGTAGGAAACCCATAGAAGCCTTTTCTGATTATCATACAAAGCACTTAGTCCTTGATCTATGCTGAGGCAGAAGCATGGAGTGGGCCTGGCCTTCATGAAATCCTTGATTACCTTCTCAGCCTCCCCTTCTCACCACCCATGGCTGTCACTCTAGCCTCTTGACTCCATGCACAGGTGTCTCTCCACTTCCCCCTTGCCTGGGTCAGTCCACTATCTTTGAGGCTTAGCTATCTGCTCAAGACTCTGCACTTTCAACTTTCATAAACCCACTACGCATTGTACCTCTTCCTCAGAGATCCTGATTGTCCACTGCTTTTTCAGTGCCAGTACCATGAAGAGGATATGATGTGAAATGAGACAGACATGGATTCCCCACTCCACAGAAGAGGCAGTGGCCTGCAAACCTAGTTATACTTTAGACACACAAGGAAAACTTCTTAAAAGTATTATTAGCCTCTCAAGTGTAGTTGGAGATCTCTGGCCTTCTTTCATTTGCAGATGTACCATTCCTATCTCTACCTTTAGGTTCGGATTGTATTCTCTTTGTGTATGTCTATCTATCTCTGTGTTCCAATGCCCGCCCCCCCCCCCCGGCCTTGTTTATAAGGACACACTCACATGGGAATAGGACCCACCCTAATAACCTCATCTCAATCTACTCACAAATGACATGTTTACAAATAAGGTGATATTTCCAGTTAAGATTTCAACATCTTTGGAAAGGACACACTTCCATCTCTAGTAAGTTAGTTGGATATTTCTTCATATGCTAGAATGAGGAAAGGGGAGAGAACAAGCCTTAATAATCTTGGTTGAGTGGGATGTGCTCTTAGGCTGGTTCATAATTCTGTGTTTTAACTGAACTTCCATCTGAATTTCTGCCAGTAGCTCTTTACTAAGCAAAAATGCATAGAGTAGGCCTGAATCCTTTGCAAAATGGTGAATTGGCAAATATCATCTACCATCTCTTCTCCCAAGGTGCCTTGTATATATTCCAGTTCTTAACTGGTCATAAGGAAGCTGGTTGGCTGCTATATGAACAGGGAAAATGAAGCTTCTGTATAAGAATCTGCATGACATCTTATGGCATTGACCTCTTAGAAGCACTGAAATTAAATAACCCTTTTTAAAAATAAACATAAGCAGGATGGCTCACATCAGTAACCCAAGCTCTTGGGAAACTGAGGCAGGGGCATCACAAGTTTAACGCCAACCTAGTCTATATAGGCTAACCCAATTTTAGTTTTTTAAAAAGAAACAGGGCTGGGGATATAGCCTAGTGGCAAGAGTGCCTGCCTCGGATACACGAGGCCCTAGGTTCGATTCCCCAGCACCACATATATAGAAAAGGCCAGAGGTGGCGCTGTGGAATTGAACTCAGGGCTTCATGTATATGAGGCAAGCACTCTTGCCATTAGGCCATACTGCCAGCTCCCAGCCCTCACATTTTTAACATTTATTTTGAAAATTTTACTTACTTAAAAATGTAAGCATCAGAATCTGGAACCAACCCAGATGCCCCTCAGTAGATGAATGGATCAGGAAAATGTGGTACATATATACAATAGAATTTTGTGCCTCTATCAGAAAGAATGACATTGTCCCATTTGTAAGGAAATAGAAGGACTTGGAAAAAGTTATACTAAGTGAAGTGAGCCAGACCCAAAGAAACATGGACTCTATGGTCTCCCTTATAGGGAATAATTAGCACAGGTTTAGGCAAGTCACAGAAGAGGATCACAAGAGCCCAACAGCTATACCCTTATGAACACATAAGATGATGCTAAGTGAAATGAACTCCATGTTATGGAAACGATTGTTATATCACAGTTGTAACTACTTTCAACGTGCCATGTGTAACTGTAGCTTCTATTATTGATGATCCTCTTGTATCCCCTTCCTGTGGTTGTACCTGCACTATCTCTGTATCTTATCTGAGTACATTGTAAACCGTGTATACTGGTATTAGAACTAGGAATTGAAAGGGAATACCAAAATCGAGAGACACAGGGTTAAAAAAAAGACCAACAGGGGGCTGGGGATATGGCCTAGTGGCAAGAGTGCTTGCCTCGTATACATGAGGCCCTGGGTTCAATTCCCCAGCACCACATATACAGAAAACGGCCAGAAGTGGTGCTGTGGCTCAAGTGGCAGAGTGCTAGCCTTGAGCAAAAAGAAGCCAGGGACAGTGCTCAGGCCCTGAGTCCAAGCCCCAGGACTGGGCCAAAAAAAAAAAAAAAAAGACCAACAACTACAAAAGCAATACTTGCAAAACTGTGTGGTGTAAATGAACTGAACAACAACTGAAAGGGGGAGGGGGGGAAGGGGAATGAGGGACGAGGTAACAAACAGTACAAGAAATGTATCCAATGCCTAATGTATGAAACTGTAACCTCCCTGTAATTCAGTTTGATAATAAATACAAAAAAAGTAAGCATCATAAAATATACTAAAAAATTTAAAATTTTAGTTCTTCAAATGAGAAAAATAAGTCATTGGGAAATAGAGGTAGGTTCACTGTCCCAGTCTGGGCTACATAGAAGGACCCTGTCTAAAAAAAAAATTAAAATAAAAGTGAAATTAGCAAAAAAAACCAAAAACCAAAAAACTAGTGAAATTGAAGTAAGGCCCATAGTTATTAGTATTGTATTAATATCCTGGTTTTAATAGTTATTATTATGGGTCTTAAAATTTTTAGGGGGGTTTAGGGAAAGGGTATATAATAATTATACCTTTTATTTTTTAACCTTGTTGTTACTAAAACTTATTCCAGAATATTTTAAAAGAAAATATGAGGTGTAGCTTAGATGTAGAAAGTTTGTTTCACAGGTATGAGGCCCTGAGTTTGGTCCACAACACTATGAGGAAAAAGAACCAGCCACAGACAGGGGAAAATACTTATAAAACATGTATCAGATGCAAGACCTGCATTTTTAGTATGTAAAGAGCTCATAACTTACCATTACAGAAACAAAAACAATCTATTTTAAAAAGTGGACAAAAGATTTAAATAGAAGACCAACGAACCAATAAGGCTGCATCATTAGGCATCAGGGTCTCTGGAAGCTCAAACAATGAAGAGCTACTATGACATGTCCCCTGCCATGGCTAACAAGGACCACCGCCAGCAGGTGTTGGTGGGGATGAGGAAGCAATGGGAATGCAAAGCAGTGCAGGAACTCTGGACGAGTTTGGCCTCCTCTTGTAAGGTTAAATGTACACTTGCCATAATATTACTGCACAGTTCCACTCAAGCAAATATAGAAACAGCTTCACAGGTTATCTGTGGATATTTATAACAGCTTTATTCCCAGCATCCAAAAGTGAGCCAAAACAATCTGGTGTTCACCAGTCGGTGAATTAATAAACAGATGATGTCAGGTTCATTAAATGGGATACTACTTAGTAATAAAAGGAAGACATACTGATAAACACAACAACATGGGTTAGTCTTAAAGGAATAATGCTGCCTGAAAGAAGTGATTGTATTTACATGAAAGTATAGAAGAGGTTAAAACTAGCAACTGTGAAGATTAGTGGCTTCCAGGGATCTGAGGGAGGGGGACTTACTGCAAAAGATAAGAACTGATAAGGACTGATTTTTCTGTAAAGGGTCAGAGGGCAAGCAAAGGCTTTGCAGGGTGCCACAGTCTGTCACAAGCAGTCAGCTCTGCCTGTTAGTTCAAAAGTGGACACAGGTATGTAAAAGAATGAGCATGGCTGTGTCTATGAACTGTTATATCTGAATTTCATATTACTTTCACATGTCACAAACTATTGTTATTTTATCTTTTTTTAACCTTTAAAATATAAACATTGTCCTTAGTTCATATTGTACAAAAACAGGTGGCAGGAGAATCTGGCCTAAATAGAGTCAAATGATTCTAGTTTGAGAGTGTAATTATAGTAATGATTATAAACATACATTTTTCAAAATAGTTAACTGATTATGTACTTATATTTAGATAAAAATGTAAAAAAGAAAAACAGTAGCCAATATCTTCTTTGTGTGACTTTCAAAGTAGATTTGAAAACAAAGAAGTGACTATAAACATTAAATTCAATAGCCAGCTAGGTGTGGTGTTGTACATTGATAATTTTACCACTCAGGAGGCTGAGGCAGGAGAATTGCAAGTTTAAAGCCTACCTGGGCTACAAGGAAAAAAATGTAAATAGAAAGGAAAAAAAAGTGGCATCTAATGACAAAATAATAATTCTAACACACAAAATTAAATAGTGTAGGCATTATAGAGATTTCAAATATAGTAAAAAAACACAAACAAAACCCCCAGTGTTCTGAGTCTGTGCCACAGACACAGTCAATGGTTGGTATCCCACTATACCAGAGACAAATCCTCCTATAAAATAATTTTTGCCAAAGATTTATTTTGGGGAGTCAAAAAGCTGGTGGGGGGAGTGGGGTGTCAAATTGGGCACAGAAAGTTCACATTTACACTTTTACCTTTGGCTGAAAGGATTTTATTATAGTGAACAGCCATGTGATTCTTGACCAGCTGGAGAGTGGTTAGTCTGAGAGAAGAGGAGTCAGTGCAAAAAGCTAAAAATTAAAACATATTTAATCATTATATACTTAAAATGAATACATTAATAATCACAAGATAAGTTACTTCTTACAAAATGTTGTGAAATTAAACCACAGTGATAGTGAAACTCTGCCTCGGTGAGGCTGAGTGCCTGCTAGCTCGAATCTTGCACTGCTAACACTGATGAGCTATGACTACTTGGGTTCAAAGCCTTGCAAGGCCCAAGAGTTTGGGGGAAAAGACTCTAGAAGCAACCTATTATTACCTTAAAATTTCTTTCTTTTTAATATATCTCATTCATAACTAAAGATTTTTTGCTACTTGCTTGATTTTAAAATATTAACATGCTAATCCTCAATCAATCCACAGAAATTAGGAAATTTAACAAATCTTATACCACAAAAACTTATACAAAGATTTCATTCTGAGGGCAAATTTCTAGTTTCTCAACTGGAAACAGTATCTACAAATCTGTTTAGTAGAGTTCTTTTTTTTTTTTTTTTTTTTTTTTTGCCAGTCCTGGGCCTTGGACTCAGGGCCTGAGCACTGTCCCTGGCTTCCTTTTTGCTCAAGGCTAGCACTCTGCCACTTGAGCCACAGTGCCACTTCTGGCCATTTTCTACGTATGTGGTGCTGAGGAATTGAACCCAGGGCTTCATGTATACAAGGCAAGCACTCTTGCCACTAGGCCATATTCCCAGCCCATTAGTAGAGTTCTTTAAATGTAGTAGGGCTATCTTAAAACAAATACCATAAAAATCACATGGCATGAAACTTTTTGACCTTCAAACTGTTGGAAGAAAGCACACATATAAAACTGTGGATAGGGGCTGGGGATATGGCCTAGTGGCAAGAGTGCTTGCCTCGTATACATGAAGCCCTCGGTTCGATTCCCCAGCACCACATATATAAAAATTGGCCAGAAGTGGCGCTGTGGCTCAAGTGGCAGAGTGCTAGCCTTGAGCAAAAGGAAGCCAGGGACAGTGCTCAGGCCCTGAGTCCAAGGCCCAGGACTGGCAAAAACACACACACACACACAAAAAACCTGTGGATATAATTTCTTTGTAGTGCTGGGGATCAAACCCAGGGACTTGCACATACTAGGCAACAGACATATTTGCTTTCAATGTTTTCTGAGAATACATACATATAGGCAAGAGCTAGAACGGCATGTAGCGACAGAAAATTTTGTGATTTTTCAATACTGAGCCTCAGTCTCCCCTCCCAAATCTATAACTCTATCACTTTTTAAATCATTTCTTCTGGGGAAAGTCTTTTTGTTTTTGTTTTTCCTTTTTCAGGACCTCCTCAAGTTTACTCAGCTTGCTCAGCTGGTGCTCTACCATTTGAGTCACACCTCCAGTACATCTATGCATAATATAAGCATAGGCAATAATTGTGAACTTTATTATCATTAAAAGTATTTGTTGAGTGAATACCACTTACCAAGCATTGCTCCAAGCTTTTTAAATGTAAAAACTCTTTATCTAGTCATGATTATAACCATTTATTAGAAACCAAGGCACTAAAATATAAACTACATTGCTGGCTACATTGCTAATAAAGGACACTATGTTTGGCTGTGAACTGTTGCACCCCCATTCTTTTTTTTTTTTTTTTTTGGCCAGTCCTGGGGCTTGGACTCAGGGCCTGAGCACTGTCCCTGGCTTCTTCCTGCTCAAGGCTAGCACTCTGCCACTTGAGCCACAGCGCCGCTTCTGGCCGTTTTCTGTATATGTGGTGCTGGGGAATCGAACCTAGGGCCTCGTGTATCTGAGGCAGGCACTCTTGCCACTAGGCTATATCCCCAGCCCTGCACCCCCATTCTGACAACTACTACATCTACACAAGCTCTGCACATACACTAAAGAAAGCTAGCCAACATTACATACTATTCTTCATCCTACTATCTATCTATACCTTAGTATGTATATATATTTTAAGTCTAGTTTCAGAAATTTTAGGCTTATTTTTCAAAATTTATGATCCTGGTGTGTGCTCTGCCTCTCCATATACACTGTAGTACAAAAAGTGAGTCACTGAAAATGTGCCCTATACTTCTTATTTGGAAAAAATACTGTCAAAGATTATTCATAGAAATAAGGACAAAGGGTTTCCATTATTGTGCCTAAAACCCAGGCTTATAACTTAATACAAAAATTCAAAGATAACATTAAAGTTTTACTTTGGAGGCTTTAAAATATTAATCTATAATAGGACCTAGAAATCCAGTTGGAAAAAGAAGTCTACAACATTCACGTAGGATAAATTCAAGTTCTCTCTTTCTCTGCACAGCTGTTCCTTCCCAGGGCTGTCTTTAACACAATACCTACCATCTTAACAAGGTAGCCCTGCTCTGACAGGGTAGTCTGGTGGTAAAGCAGACTACGGACTACAGACTGCAGTTGGCAGGCAGCAGTCAACATTCAGGACATAGTAATAGTTCAAAATAATGAACTCTTAAATTTCTCTAAACAATTCTTTTGATATTTAATATAATAATGTCAAGTCAAAATACCCATTAAATAAAGTAATTGATTCATTATGTACTATAGTTTGCCAATATAGGAAACAAAACATCTTTTACCAGAGCTAGAAGTTTAAGTACAGTACTTACCATTACTTTTGGTGCTCAAGTGTCCTTTAAATATACATGGTGGACCATATTTGGGAAGGACAGGGGTTCTGACTTTTAAGAAGAAAACAAAAAAATAAGAATTAGGATAATGAAATACAAAACCAATATTAACTATTCCAAAAACAAGAAAATCTGTCTTTAAGTGGTCATCAAAAATTTTTATTCAATCATTTTACTAGCCAGCAATAATATGTTGGATATGAAAATTCGGTGGTAATGAATTGAGGTTTTCTGTTTTAAGAAGTTATTATAAAACATCTCACCTTCAGGGGCTGGGAATGTGGCTTAATGATAGAGTACTTGCCTAGCATGCATGAAGCCCTGGGTTCGATTCCTCAGCACCACATAAACAGAAAAAGCCAGAAGTGGTGTTGTGGCTCAAGTGGTAGAATGCTACTCTTGAGCACAAGAAGTTCAGGGACAGTGCTCAGGTCCTGACTTCAAGCCTCAAGACTGGCAAAAAAACAAAAAAACAAAACTCACCTTCAGACTTCCATTTCACTGGCACTCACGTGTGTGTGTGTGTGTGTGTGTGTGTGTGTGTGTGTAGTGGTTTTGTTATTATGTTTTTTTCCTTTCTGTTTGTTGGTCATGGGGCTTGAACTCAGGGCCTAGGTGCTGTTCCTGAGCACTTTTGCTCAAGGCCAGTGAGTCCTCTACCACTTCCGGTTTTCTAGTGGTTAACTTAAGAGTCTCAGAGATTTGTCTGTCTGGGCTGGATTTCAGGCATGAGCCACAAGTGCCCGGGTTTTCTTTTTTTGGTGGAATCTTGCCATCTTGCTGTGTGGCCCGCATTGGTCCTGAATGCCGATTCCTAACTAAGGAATATAGGAATATATAAAAAGAACTCTAGTAATAGATAACCATCTCCTCTAAAAGAAGACTTCAATCTGTCAGACTACATAGGATTCTGGAAAAGTACAAATAGAACTGATCATAAAATAATTTTTCTCCAAAAAGTGATTGAATTTGTAATTACAATTTTCAAAACAGCACAAAGTTGCGAAATTAACATACAAAGCACAAATATTGTGCTATTAAGACCTTTTTGTCTGTGAGTATGGGAGTGGGAGAGCGTGCCAGAGATCAAACGCTGTGCCAAGGAAGAGCCAACTACTCTATCTCTATGCTATATCTCCAACACCAGCGGTAAAATGCCTGCAAGCTTGTTATATAAGATGGGCGCTTAACAACTATAAAGATGCTGAAAGGATACATTCCAAGTCTAGTAGAGATGTGAAAAATGTGGAAGACAAAGAAAGACAAGAACAGTAAAATCCAAATGCAGAATGAGAAAGCGGAAGTGTTGCTGAAGGGGTAGAGTGCCAGTCTTGAGTGAAAAAGCCAAGCAAGAGTGCCAGGCTTGCTGAGCACCCGTGACTCATACCTGTAATACTAGTTACTCAGGAGGCTGGCTGAGATTTGAGGATCATGGTTGAATGCCAGCCCCGGCAGGAATGTCCATGAGATGTTGATCTCCAATTAATTACAAAAAAATTGTCGGACATGGAGCTATGGCTCAGGTGGTAGAGCACTGGCCTTGAGCAGAAAAGTTCAGCACCCAGGCCCTCATCAAGCCCAGGACTAGCACCAAGGAAAAAAAGTATCTGGCTAAGTTCAAGCCTGAGTACAGGCACAAAATCTTAGCCCGGGTGGATGCAGTAGCGCTGAGCCCACTGGGCATAGAAGCCAGTTCTGGTAAGCCATGATGGCTGAATCAGGAATGACCCATGTCCAGCCACTGAGAATTAATCCTGGGATGCTTGCTGGACCGATTAGGGAAGATGCTCTTTGTGTCCAGCTTGCTATGCTCAATGTAGGATCTAAGTAAGTTCGGTAGGCCATCTTGTACTGGGAAAGGTGAACCTGCCTGGGAACAAAGCCTGAACATAAGATAGAAACATTTCTGGTAACTGAGTTCTTGGAGCCAGCTATGTTTGAAGCTCTACCTTCCCTAAACTTTTCTTCTTTTTTTTTTTTGTTTTTTTGTTGGTGTGAGACCCAGACTCAAATTCAGTACTTGACGCTTTGCTCAATGGCTGGTATTGTACCAGCTGAGCTATAACTCCATCTCTGAACTTAACTATACATAAGCCAAAAAATTCCCATTTTATCTCAACCCCGTTTTAGTTCGATTTCTTCACTGTTAGTCAAAATGTTTATTGCATTCTGTCAGATACTGTTCTAAGATTTATATACTGTGCTCGTAAAGATTCATTTAACCCTTACAGCTCTGTAAGCACTATCATTCTCTTCACTTTATAACTGAGGGTTGATAAAACTCAAAGAAGTTAAACTTGTAACTTGTCAAGATTACATGACTACAGTATGATTCAAGATCTGATCCCAGGTAAATCTGGTTCGTGAGCACTACCTTGGCCAATAAAAATTGCTAGTACTTGAACAACGGAACCATGCTCTATTATTATATGAAACAGATTTAGGTGTCTGAGATCTTAACTGTAATTCCATTTTAATAGAAGCAAATGTTTTACTCAAGGTGAAGAAAAGGAATATAAAGTATAAACAGAGAAGTTAGAAAGAATGAAAGGAAGGCAGAGAGTTAGTGATACTGTCTTGGATGGAACAAATCCTAATGCTCCTTCCTCTTGCATTACATTAGTGTAGTGACTATATCCTGATTGGACTCAGAATGATATAAAATGGCATGGAAAAGTAGTCTCAAACTAAATGCCAGGAAAAAAGAACACCATCCTTCAAATATGCATGGACTAAAAACATGTCCTTGAGACTGACGGTTTTGCCAGGATAGTGAAATCCTTCATTATTTTAATCAATGGTTATATATTGAAGGCATATACAACTCATATTCAAAGCAAGACCTAATTCAAGGAATCCGCTAGCGGCTTGATTTAAAGGCAATTTAAATAGATAACTTTGAACAGGGGGGAGGGTATGTGCTGATTCGATCAAGTTGGTTCCTCTGCTTGGGGGCTCTGGAGGTTTTTTTTTTTTTGTTTTTTTTTTTGTTTTTGGCCAGTCCTGGGCCTTGGACTCAGGGCCTGAGCACTGTCCCTGGCTTCTTCCCGCTCAAGGCTAGCACTCTGCCACTTGAGCCACAGCGCCGCTTCTGGCCGTTTTCTGTATATGTGGTGCTGGGGAATCGAACCTAGGGCCTCGCGTATCCGAGGCAGGCACTCTTGCCACTAGGCTATATCCCCAGCCCCTGGAGGTTTTGATAAAGGCCGCGCGACCCCAAGTTCTCAAGAGAGGGGGTCCTGGTGTCAGGGCGACAACATCACGGGCAGGAAGCGAACCTGCAGACCTGCAAGCAGGACCTCTGACAGTGCCAGACGCCCTGGCAGCCGCGGGCCCCGAGCATCACTAGAGGCGACACCGGCCCCGTGGCGCGCGCGGGGCCCGGGCCTCGAGCCCCACCGCTCCGACCCGAGGCTGCCTTTTACCTCTCCGGCTGCCGTCCATGTTTAGTCCTCTCGCAGCCATCGTGGGGACACGCTGGGTCCCCTCGGGTCCTTCCCCCGGCCGGGCCCTACCCCCCCTGCAATGGTGGCGTGGAAAGGAGGAGTCGGCAGCGGCCCGGGACACCGATGCCCGTCCGGTTGCTAAGGGCGGGTTCCTCGGCGTGGAATTGTGACGTCACGACGCAGGCAGGACAGACGTTTCCAGGACCACGCCCCTCGCGGGGGGGGGTTGGGGGCGGGCGCGGGAATCTAGGGTCCGAGCGGAGCTGCTAGTACCGGTGGACACAGCGAGCAGGAAGATGCCCCGGTGCCCGCCGGGAAGATGCCCCGGTGCCCGCTGGGAAGATGGCCGCTGCCAATCCTTCTGTCAGACTCCAAGTCACCAGCACCTGGCTGGCCTTGTACCTGCGGGGAGAAGGCGCGCTTTCATCTGGATCCCAGGGGAAGGAAAAAAAACAACAACCACAAAAAGCCAAATGGACACGTGGAACCTGAGGCTGGGGTGACGCTTAGCCAGTTCCACAATAACTGCATTTCAAAGCCACCTGGGAGCTTTGGGATGCGTGAACAACCTTAGGGATGGAAAAACAACCCAGCCACCTGCGGATGGACGTCTTAATTCTTAACCTCTATGACCAGTTCCAAGTAATTTTGCTTCCTTAGCCGCTCACCTGTCCCCCGTGCTCCTTTTTTTTTTTTTTTTTTTTAAATTTTAAGGCCTCAATCTATTTATTTTTGTGATGGTTGAGCTTTTCGTGGCTTTCTACAATGATCAGAAAAGTTTTTCCTCTCCCCTACTCACCATTACTTTAAATTCCTTTTTAGGATACGAAGCCTTTTTTGTTCTACCATTAGCAAATTTAAAAAAAGAGCTTGCCTATAACAGACTTCCTGTAAGCATTTGTTCAATTGAATTACTGCTGAAGCCTAAAGGGTATACCACACCAAGGGTGGGGAGGGGAGGTAAAACAATAATTAGATTCTGGTGAAAGTGAGGCGAAACTCCTGTTATAAAAATAGATTTGGAAATAACATTTGCTGTGAAGTAGGAAAAGGGCTTCATGATTGGGGAAGTGCGGGAGAAGAAGGATTCTGAAGATGGCGTTGTCTGCTGTTCAATTTTTGCTGAAACCATCCTTATTTCATTATTTCCCTTCAAAGTAGCATTTTTTTTGGTTCCACTTCTTTCACTAATGTGTGTGTAGTAGGACTTATTTTTTTCAATCTTCGCAGCATATTGTAAGTGCAATTTAAATATTATTATTATTTTTTTATTTTTTTGCCAGTCCTGGGGCTTAAACTTAGGGTCTGAGTACTGTCCCTGGCTTCTTTTTGCTTAAGACTAGTACTCTACCACTTGAGCCACAGCACCACTTCTGGCTTTTTCTGTATATGTGGTGATAAGGAATTGAACCCAGGGTTTCATGTATGTGAGGCAAGCACTCTACCTCTAGGGTCATATTCCCAGCCCAATTATTATTATTGCTGCTACTACTATTATTATTATTGATGTGAGACTTGAACTCGAATTCAAGGCCTGTGCATTGTCCCTGAGCTTTTTTTTTTTTTTTTTTTTTTTTCTCAAGGCTAGGGCTCTACCACTTTGAGTCACAGCCCTACTTCTGGTTTTCTGGTGGTTATTATATATTATATGCTATAAGAATCTCCTGGGCTTTACTGGTAGGGCTTGCTTAGAACCTAGATCCTCATATCTCAGCCTCCTGAATAGTTAGGATTATAGGTGTGAGCCACCAGTGCCAGCTTTAATTTTTTTCTTTCCTCTATGTAGGTACATACATACATACATAGGTATGTCCATACATATGTGCATATGTACATGCATGTGTACATGAGGGAAAAATCTTTTTTACTGGCTATTTTCAGGAGATAATCCATGATGATTTTTTTGGGGGGGCCCTGGGGCTTGAACTCATGGCCTGGGCACTCCCCTGGGATTTTTCATTCAAGACTACTGCTCTGTCACTTTGAGCCACAGCACTACTTCTGGTTTTCTGGTGGTTAATTGGAAATAAGAGTCTCATGGACTTTCCTACCTGGCCTGGCTTTCAAACACTATCCAAAATCTCAGCCTCCTGAATAGCTAGGTTTACAGTGTGAGCCACTGGTGCCCAGTAAGAGCCATGATCTTAAGCCTACACATCCATCTTGGTATGCCATGTAAGTTCCCAAGAATATTCTTCCATTGGGGGAACACCACTAGTTGCAATGATCTTGAGAAAAAACATTCCAAATACATTTTCTTGGTATATAAGCATATCTTTCATGTTCAGAAACCATTCCAATGTTATGTCTTTTGCTATTTATGTTTAGAAATTGATAAAACTTTATTTTGGAAGAAACATTGATCTCCCTAATGAATTAACATATGAAAGATTGGGTTTCTCTTTTTGTCTTAGTTGAAAATAAGCTCAAAACTAAGATTTGGGTTTGGTTGTGATATACTTATCAACCACTATAATATTTTTTTTAATTTATCTTTTTCATTCCCTTTCCTGGGAATGTGGCTATTATTATTATTATTTTTATTTGCCAGTCCTGGGGCTTGAGCTCAGGGCCTGGGCACTGCCTCTGCACCACTTGAGCTATAGTACCACTTCTATATTCTTTTACCCTTAATGATTCAATTAGACCTCTTATTGGATATGCTCTAAGCCCTTTAGAATGGGAGTAAAAATAGGATAACATATCTATTACACATGATATAACAGGCACTGCAGAATAAAAAATTGTTTGTATTTTCATATGCAGTATTATATTTAATATGTAACCCATTATTTTGTTATTTTAAATGACATTATTATTCATTTAATGTCTGTGTTTACAGATGGTTCTTGGTTTCATAACTCAGAATATTCCTGGAATTCTTGTTGGTGTCTTTGGACCTGCCTAGAACCACCAATGAAAAGAATCTAACAAATGCAGTAAAAGCAAGAAGCAAAGGATGAAGATTGTTTTTCTTTTCATTGAATTATTATACATTGAGTTTTAAGCCTAACACCCCTGAAAGAAAAAAATGAAGGAAATTTGTGGAATTTTCTAACGATATCTATACGAAGGCAGAGTGAAATGAGTAGAATTAAATAGTATGTGCACGTTGTGTTGATCTCAGACTCAAAACCTTTTAGGTTTTGGTGACTGAAGAATGATTGAGATTTTTGAGCTTGTGACTGTTTCCTAACCATCACCCAATCAAAAATACTGCAGGGGGTGATTTAATTAATAACACAAATGAGAAAATAGAAGATCAGAGCTTATCAGTATTGTATTTTTAAATAATGGCTTACTTTGCTGCTTGTCACTAGAGGGGGCTTTAGGAAAGTTTTGAACTCCATCTCTATGAGAAAATAAAAGCCTTATTCAAGGATGCAAGGTGCAAATGACAGACATTTAAAAAGTGACTCCAAAAGAGTGCTTTTCCAATTATAGTTAATGACATATATTCCAAGTTCTTTTCCAAGCACAGGAAAAAATTGCTTCATTGTCTAAAGGTCCTTAATAGATAAAAACAATGTTTATCATTGTCAACCTATAATTTGATTTTTCTTAATTTTATTGCTAAAGGCAAGAGAGAATATGAATGACTATAATTCTCTGTAAAGCAATTCTCTGTGCCTAATGGGAGAACAGGTAGACCAAAGAAAGAGAGAGATAATAGGTTATACTGACCCCAAATGACTGTTCTGAGTTCTCATAGGAAATAGAATTCTGAATTCTGAACACAAATAGAATCTTGTCCTTAGCCATTCTCAGAAGTATACAACCACATAGAGTTTTCATTTCATTCTAATGTGCTTAATTCTATGCTAGCTTTTTCCTACACTGGAAAAGACCACAAAATTGTGATTCTGTATGTAGTTTAATCGGCTTTTTTTTTGTTACCAATAAAAGACTCATATTGAGACTCTTTGGCTAAAACGCCCGAGAGCACAGATATTTAGACCACTGATAATTACCACAGTGTCCGTCTCTGTTTCTTCCTAGCTGTGTCGCTTAAATCTTTTCATCCAATTAAAAGAACAAGTCTCTCTGTGCAGCACTTAATCCTTCAGTGGTTACTAGGTAACCTGTCCCCACAGCTCATTTTATTCGTCCACTGCTAATCAATTGCCACAGTACAGTCGGGAGCATGCTCAGCCTGAAAGTTTAATAATCTCCACTGAATGCACTCCACTTACCAATGGTTTCCCCATTCTAAACAAAGCAAAACAACTCCACAAAGTTGTTCATCTATCCTATTTCACTTTAAGTTCAGACTTTCAGCAGTTTCTTTAGGAAATTTGAAGAAGTATAAACTTAGAAAATGGAGATGAAGCGTTTTTTGGGTTTAATTTTATTAAAATTTTTTTTCTTTCTTTCTTTTTTTTTTTTTTTTTTGCCAGTCCTGGGCTTGGACTCAGGGCCTGGGCACTATCCCTGAGCTTCTTTTGTTCAAGGCTAGCACTCTACCACTTGAGCCACAGTGCCACTTCCAGCTTTTTCTGTTTATATAGTACTGAAGAATCAAACCTAGGGCTTCCTGCATGCTAGGCAAGCACTTTACCACTAAGCTACATTCCCAGCCCTGTTTGTTTTTAATGGTTACTGAGGTTCAAATGCCAATCCTTACTCTTGCTTGGCAGGTGCTCTTCCACTTGAGGTACACCTGCAATCCTTTTCCTTTTGTTATTTTCCAAATAGGGTCTTGCTTTATTCCCAGGGTAGCCTACATTCTTATATTCTGGTCCTGTATGCCTATATGAACTCAGTGTCTCGCATTTTCACTTGTTCAAGGCTGTCATTATACATCCAGCTTTTTTTTTTTTTTTTTTTTTTTACTGGTTAGTTGAAGATAGAATCTCATATTTTTTCTTCCCAAGCTGGCTTCAACTGAAAATCCTCCATGTCTCAGCCTCCTAAGGATTACAAATGAGCACTAAATAAGGAATCTGAGTGCCAAGTTATGGGCAAGTTACTTTTTTTTTCTTTCAAATTTTTATTATCAAACATGTACAGAGAGGTTACAGTTTCATAAGTTAGGCATTGGATACATTTCTTGTACTATTTGTTACCTTGTCCCTCATACTCCCCTCCCTCCTCCCCCTTTCCCTCCCCCCCCCAGGTGTTCAGTTACTTTTCTAATAAAAATAAGGGTTTTGGCTTGGTGATCACTGATATCCACTTAGCCAGGTAATTTTCACTGATGATGCTAGGCATATCCAAAGATGAATTCCAAGATTCTTCTGAGTTATCAACTTAATTCTGACAGCCTCACTGAGTAATTAAATTAGGAAAAATTGGAGCATCATTTATTCTTTGTCTATTTTATGTAAATCCCCAATCTCTATTTCTTAAATGGAACAATAGAAAGCTTTCTGTACCCAGATTACCACCAAAATTTATATCCAGATTGTATCCACAGAAAGGAAAAAAAAACCTCTATAACTTATTTTTTTCCCCTCTAAATGTGCCTATGGGTAGAAACGATATTTAATGTTATATAATTAGAAGCTGCTTTTATAGCACATTTTATAATGCTAGACAACTTAGATTTTGTTGCTTTTACTGCATTTGCTAGATAATTTTTATTTATGGTAGGCTAAAGATAAGTATACCAGGTATCTTCTGAATAATCTCTGGAATAGAGAATTATCCCTCAGCAGGTCGAATCATATCTCTCTTTAAAGAACATTGGAATAGGACAACAGGAATGACTTCCTGAAGACAAAAAACTGCCATGTGTTATTTCAGCTAATATTAGTGTGCAAGGTGCAGGACTTGTTGATTCATAGTTTTCCCTCAGAGCCTGCAGAACAGGACAATATTTTCCCCAGGTTGGAATCACTGGAGGCTGAATGTCTACGGATATATTGGAAAGTGTCAGGTAACACAGAGTAGCCACTGAGTGTGCTTTGGAATCAGCCTGATTCTTCTGTTTGCCAGCTATGTGCCCTTGACCATTTCTTCATGTGTACTGTAGTATTATGATGACATCTATTTCTTGTGATTGTTAGATTGTTAGATTGTGATGAGAGGTAGTACATAGGAATAGTTTTCAATCACAGTGCTTAGCTATCATACTCAGGACTACTCTGGAAGCTGACCCAGACAGAGAAAGGGATTCAAGTGTGCTGGTTTATGTAAGAGGTGATCTCTAAATTTCAATAGGGAGACAGAAGTGAGATACAGAAGGCAAGGAAGCCAAACAAGGAGTGCTATCAAGCAAATTTCCACTGAGGGAAACTGGAGTTCAATCCAGGGAACTTCAGGATAAACAGAACATAATCAGTTTTCTTACTCGGGCTGGGGGAGCTGGGATATTTTACCTATCTCCCAATAGTTCTTATCTAAAAGATACTAGAGGCCTTAGTTGGCTAATTTCCTGGTCTTCCTACCTGCTTCATTGGCAGTGGGATTCCATATTCAGATAAAGCTCTAGCAGGCACTCAGCCACAGTGGTGGCGGCTGGGATTGGTATGGAGGAAGTGGCAAGGGCTGAGGACACACAGGCTGAACATTGATAGTACCTGTTGCCTTGGCAACAGGGTCTAATCAGCATACATTTACTCTTCATATTTTCAAATACTATTATAAAGAGGCTTTTAGATTCCTTTAAAATTGAAAATGCCTGACACAGAAAAGATATTTGTTGTGAGCACCTGCTGTTTTGGTCTAGGTAGCATCCTCTCTCCTTTCTGTAGGACATTTAAGTCCTTTAGATATGTCTCAATCTTCTCTCATTCCATGTCCTATCTTTTCTTCTGTCTGTCCTGGGAGAACAGTCCCAGATAGATGGCTATAGGGATTGAATCAGAAGGATTCTAGGGCCCTACGAGCATCTCGTTCTATCAACTCCTCAGTATCCTTTTTGAGACTTAGCAGCTAGAGCTATTGATGTTGATTTCTTTCCTCTTCTGCTTGTGCTGTAAGCTAAGAGGTGTAAGTTTTTGGTGACTTACAGCTATTTTGCTTGCTATCTGTAGAATGGAGGAAGAAGGGGCCTGAAAACATTTTATCCTTCAAGTACAACTCTGCTTGAAGTGAGCTATCCCTCTTGGCCAATACCAGTTACATAAGTCAATAAACAATGAAGTACTCTCACTAGCAACAATTCTGGTTGCATATTATATATATGCATAATATATATGTCATATGTCATGATATGAGATTCTATGATATCTTTTAACAGTTCACCTTCCATACAAGTCAGTGTATAGTAGGGACACTTGCATATCCATGTTCATTGCTGCAGTATTCACCATAGCCAAGTTACGGAACCAGCCCAGATGCCCTACAATGGACAAATGGATCAAGAAATATATTATTTATATGTGCATATAAAATTCATATATATATGCCCTACAATGGACAAGTGGATCAGGAAATAGTTACATGATTTATATATTTATATTACATATGTGTATAAAATTTCATATATCTATGAATTTTATTCATCCATTAGGAAAATGTAATTTTTTTTCAGGGAAACAAATGGTCCTAGAAAAATTATGTGAAGTAAGCCAGGTTCAGAGTGACAAAGGATACATGTTTTCTCTTATAAAATGTAAGCATATATGAAAACACATACAGGGCCATATGCATGTATACACAATCCAATTGACAGTATGGTATGCAGATTGTAAGGTATGATTCCTTTGTACAGCTAACCGACAGTTTAGTTAGATTAATACCAGGAAGCTGAAGCGTGTCTTGTCTGAGGAGGGTGAGCCTTAAGGAGAATGGGGTAGACAAATGGACAGAGAAAGGGTGGGCAAATAAATTCATAATATAAAATGCACATATGTGCAAATGGAACTATGTAATGAGGTGATGGGTGGGGTTGGAATAGATGGAGGGGAGAATGATGGAAGGGGTGATAAAGATCAATATGTATGATACTCCTGGATTAACAGGTTGGATTGAAACCTCTCCTAATGTAAATACCCGAGTAGTTGTAAAAGTTTGTTTAACCAGATGTTGGAGGGAGGCAGTATGTGTTGGCCACTTTGTTAGATTTCAGAACATTGTTCCTCCTATTTGAATTTTTTGTATTTCGTACACTATTTCTGAAGTGATAATATCAAATAATTTCAAATTTCCCTGTGACAAAGTTATTTCTTTCCATTCTGATTATATGAAGGAGAAAAATCTCTGTTTGGTGCTAGTATTACCTTTAGCACTTCTCACTTTAGCTAATCTCTGTTGCTAACAAAGATCCAAGTTTAGACTCTGCAGTGTCCTGATGGAATTTCAGAGAATCACTGTAGTCTTCGTTTTGTTTATTTATGACAATTACTATGATTGTTCCATTTATGAGTGAATCATGCCTTTCTAAAAATATGGTTACTATGAGCATCTGGGGGCATAGCTGAGAGATAGAGTATGTATTTAACATGCATGAGGCCTGAGGTTCAATCCTTAGAAACAAGAACAAAAAGAAGTCAGTTTGAGAAATGAGCACACTTGAAGGAAAACCATAAGTAATAAAAGGGTTGGAATGACAGTATGGAAAAAGTCATAGAAGTGGTATTGAAAATATTCGAGTTTGGAAATCATTTGTTTAATTTAATAGTCTCTGTGTTTCCTTAGGGAAAGGAAAGGAACTGTCAAAGATCCATTTAGATTTGTGTGGTCCTATTTTCTGATGTGACTTTGTTAAAGGATAAACTTGGTTTATTGAAGGGTGAGTCTCAATTCATTTGAGGACAGAACACAGAATCCATCCATTTTTTTCCCTGATGACTTTCATTTCTAATAAAGTTCTCCTGCCCATGGGGTAGCAGGGGCTCTTGATAATTCATCTTGATTATGTAGGTGTTTTTTTTTTTAATTTTTCAGATTTTAGGATTCAGTCCTCCAACCACTTTTTCTTCTTCTTTTTTTTTAAGTATTTCTTAAATTTAAGTAGTTGTAAAAAGGCAAGGGGGAGGTTTCAATTCAATACATCAGTTCATAAGCACAATGTGTCTTGATCAATGTCACCCCTTCTGTCATTGTCCTCCCACACCTTTTTTTTTTTTTTTTTGCCAGTCCTGGGGCATGGACTCAGGGCCACTTCTGGCTTTTTCTGTTTATGGGGTGCTGAGGAATCGAACCCAGGGCTACGTGCATGCAAGGCAAGCACTCTACCACCAAGCCACATTCCCAGCCCCACCTTTTGTTTTTAATTGAAGAATTTCAACCCTTTGTGGGAATCCATGGCTCTTTTCTTTCCCTGTTCCAGCACTAGCCAGTCTAGAGGGCTAGTGCTGAGGTGGAAAAGAAAGAGGAATAAGATTTGACTCCTTGTTTGACTTGACACCTTTTTCTTCACGGGTGGTTGAAATTGTTCTTGTGTATGGACTCAGTGTGCTACAACATGCTCCTGGGATGGCAGCTCTAGCCAATGCAACTTCTCCAGATGTTAGTAATATGTGTCAAAAGGTGGCTCCAAACAACCTCCCTTGGATCTATTGTTCTCCACTACTTCAATACACTTGCTTCCTTGACCCCTGCTGTAGTAATCCCTTGTTAGACTGCTAGGCCTATACTTACAGACTGCAAATGTTTGCGAGGTCCTTGTCCGTACTTTATGGAGACAAGCTAGAACTACAGGAGGAGTGCATGAAAGGGGTGAGGCCTCTCTGACCACCTCCCATCATGCCTGTTACCTTATTCATTGCCTTCAGCCAGTATCATAGGGGTAGCTAAGCATCTCTGTGGACTAATGTTGACATTTAATCTGGAGGTATAATCAAAATTCCTCCTCTTGTAGGCATAGTCAAACCCACCAATGGATGATTCTTTTGGGATCATGGTTTCTAAGAGGGGAAACAGCTATCTCCATCCTGATGACATAGAAGAGAGGCAGAGACTCCATCAGAAGGAATGACACTGCCCCATTCATAAGGAAATGGAAGCACTTGGAAAAAAAAATCATACTAAGTGAAGTGACCCAGACCCAAAGAAACATAAACCCTATGGTGTCCCTCATAGGGAATGGCTAGTACAGGAATAGGCTAGTCATGGTAAAAGACCAAAATACCCCAATAGCTACACCCATATGACCACATAAGAGGATACCAAGTGAAATGGACTCCACGTTATGGAAACGAGTTATACCACTGTTGTAATTATTCTCAACATGCCATGTGAACTCGTACTACTTTTTTTTTCTCTTTTTCTTATCTGTTTGATTGAGTGGTTTGTCTAGTTTTGTTTCTCCTGTAGGCTCTTCCTGTGGCTGTATCCTTGCTACCACTGTGTTATATCCGAGTACCCCGGATATTGTCTATACCAGTAATAGAACTGGAGAAGGGAGAGGAAATACCAAAATCGAGAGACAAAGAACAAAAAGACAAACCATTCAAAAAGCAACACTTAGAAACCATTTGATGTAAACCAACTGCACAACTCTTGGGGGAAGAGGGGAAGGGGGAGGGGAGAGGGGGAAATGAGGGAGGAGGTAACAAGTAGAACAAGAAATGTACTCACTGCCTTTCATATGAATCTGTAACCCCTCTGTATCACACTTTGACAATAAAGGAAAAAAAAAGAGAGGCAGAGAATGACTTCAACAAATAAAAAATATTCCCATCCAAAGGTAACTCCCTTCATTTCTCTTGAATCATCCCTATATTCTTAGTGAGTGTGGTAGTCTGAATAACAGCCACACAAATATGCTCATTACAAATCATGCTTTTCCAGAAAACTAAGAATGTATCTTATAACAAAGTTTCCTTGCAACATATAGCAATGGCTATTACTTGTTCCTAATATCTTTCTTTCCTTATTCTGGAGAATAATAGCACTTTCCAAGTTTTAGTTGGGCCATACAGAATCAAAACTGTATTTCTCCTACTCCTTTGCAACTAGGATGCACATAGAACAAAACAGAATAGAAAGGGCTGTATGAAATGTCAGGGATAGATTCTGTTGATTTGTTTTATTTTTGTTGCCAAGCCCTGAGGCATGGACTCAGGAACTGAGCACTGTCCCTGGCTTCTTTTTGCTCAAGGCTAGCACTGTGCCACTTGAGCCACAGCGCCACTTCCGGCTTTTTTCTATATATGTGGTGCTGAGGAATTGAACCCAGGGCTTCATGTATATGAGGCGAGTACTTTACCACTAAGCCATATTCCCAGCCAGGATAAATTCTTAATAGAAGAAAAGTACCATTCCATTTTCTGTCCTCCAGGCTATAATATGGATGGGATGGAAGGACCTGAAGCCAGGATCTTAGACCATGAAGAGGCTCTTGGAATGAGAGTAGTAGCACAGTAAAAAGCTAGGAAGAGAACTTTAGTTCTGTCACTGTGAACTCATGTGGGTTTTCCTTCCCTCTAAGTATGAGTTTTCATACTTAGAGTTATACATACCCTTAGCCAATCATTGTTAGTCTTTTTGTAGCATTTTGACTATGTAATGCCTACTTGGATTAGATTGAAACGGTAAGTATTTTCATACTTTGAGTATTTTTCATAGGAACAACTTAATAAATAACTTGAACCAAACAGATACTCAAATGTTATTAGAGGTTATTGTTTTCCCAACTCTGTTTTCTGTTCTTGGAATGATCCAGAACAGTTGATATTAACAATACTAAAAGTTTAGCGATAGGATGGAAATAGGGCCAAATAAAGAGTTACTATAGTAGTAACCTTGTGTTATAATGTCTAAGCTACTTGTGTGAACATGAAGACCTCTGTTTCTTAACCACTAGAAGAGGTTAACTTGCAATAAATGTTGATTACAGCTCTGAAAAACTTGTCCCATCCCACAAAGGGCTGCCTTTTCCTAGTGTCTAACAAAGGTCAAATTGCTAGAGCTTGAGGGCTATTTTAGAACCCAGGCTATCAAGTTGCTTTATGGAAGATGGCAGATTTAGTGTTGATGATTTCACTGATATTTTGTTCTTAGGAAATCACTCACTCTTTTATATCATGCTCAAACACCCACATAGTTATCACTATCATTTATTAAAAGTGAAGTGTTTCAGAGCAAGGAGGTGAATTAGGCTGTTTGATAACTCTTTGGTGGAGGATTGGAACAAAGCATCTTGTAGTATATGAAGTATTTTAAAATCCACTTACATTAATTTTTTTTACAAACTTGTCTTATTATAACACCTTATTTCTGTGGTTATGATCTAAACCAGTAATGAAAAAAGTGTGAAGGGAATGGGCAGTTGACATCAATGTATTAGGCCAATAAATACCAAATCGCTGGTATTGTTGGCAGCTGCATCCATTGCACAGATACCTTGGCATTTTTTTCTTTTTCTTTTTTTGCCAGTTCTGGGGCTTGGACTCAGGGTCTGAGCACTGTCCCTGGCTTCTTTTTGCTCAAGGCTAGCACTCTACCACTTGAGTCACAGTGCCACTTCTGGCTTTTTCTGTTTATGTGGTGCTGAGGAATCCAACCAGAGCTTCATGCTAGGCAAGCACTCTCCCACTAAGCCACATTCCCAGCTCCTATACCTTGACTTTTTGGTAATTGACATCTCCAGGTTCACAACGCACAGAAGCACTGATGAGTAACTCATGATTTAAAGGGGATAGTGGCAGGGAACTGATGGCTCACGCCTGTAATCCCAGCTACTCAGGAGGCTAATATCTGAGGATTGTGGTTAGAAGCCAGCTTGGGCAGGAAAAGTCCATGAGACTCTTTAAAACAATTTTATATTTATTTATTATCTTAATCTCAGTGTTGTTTTGATTTATATTTCCTTTGTGGCCAAAGATGTTGAGCATTTCTTCATGTGTCTATTAGGCATTTTTATTTTTATTTTTTTTTTTTAGGCATTTTTATTTCTGAGAAGACTCTTTTTTGCGTTTTAGCCCATTTATTAATTGGGTTGTTGATTCTTTGAGGGCTGAATTTTTGAAGCTCTCTTTTGTCTCTTCTGACTAATATTAATTTGAAACTGTTTTACTTGATATTAGTATTGCTAATATGGTCTGTACATGAGGGCTGTTTACTTGAAAGGCATTGTTCTAGCCTTTTATCTTGAGTAGACATTGTTTTTTGTCATTTAGCTGTGTCTCTAATAGGCAGTAGATGTTTGGGTCTGGCCTTTCGTACCTACCAATCACTTTATGTCTTTTTATTTGAGAATTGAACCCATTGATATTGAGCATTAGAAATGAGAAGTACATGAAAGATCTTGGGTTATCTCCCTTTTTTTGTGGTTGTGACTCTTCTGGTCATACTGTTTTTCTGCTCAGCTGGTAGGGTCTATTTGATCTTCTTATTTAGTGTTTGCATTGATTTTCTATATGTAGGACATCTTTAAGTATCTTCTGTAGTGCTTGGGTGGTAGCAATAACTTGTTTTAGTTTTTGTTATCGTAGAACTTTTTTTTTTTTGGCCAGTCCTGGGACTTGGACTCAGGGCCGGAGCACTGTCCCTGGCTTCTTCCCGCTCAAGGCTAGCACTCTGCCACCTGAGCCACAGCACCCCTTCTGGCCGTTTTCCGTATATGTGGTGCTGGGGAATCGAACTGAGAGCTTCATGTGTAGGAGGCAAGCACTCTTGCCACCAGGCCATATTCCCAGCCCGGTAGAACGTTTTTTATATGCCCTTCAGTTATGAATGGCTTGATACATTTGGTGGTTGTTGATGTTCAATGCATGGCATACATCATGCCAAGCCCTCCTTGCTTTTATAGTTTCAGCTGAGAAATGTGCAGTTATTCTGACTAGTTTCCCTTTAAAAATAATTGTTCTTTCTCTTTGACAGCTTTAAGTATCCTTGCCTTGTTCTCTATTAAACCAGTTTGGATGATGATGTGGCACTGAGAGATTTTTTTTTTTTCAAATCTGGTTTGCTGAGTGTTCTAAAGGCCTCTTGTACATATCAGCGCTTTACTGGTGAATGTATTATGTTACAATTATGTTAAGTATATTTCCTGTACCTTTAGTTGTCTCCTCTCTTCTTCCTCAGTAACTATCAGCTGTGAATTAGGTTTTCTTATTTAATTAAATTCTTGCAAGCTCCTTTCCTATTGCTTGGATTTTAAAAAATATGGTTACCTCCTCTGTCTCTCTATTGCATCTACTCTTTCTTTGAGCCCCCGGATTCTGTCTTCCATGTTGCTTATTCTGCTGGAGAGGATTTCTACTTTATTTTTTTATTTCTTTACCTTCTTTTTAGTCATGTTTCATTTCAGGTTTCTACCTTTTTATTGAAGTCTTTTTTGGGATCTTATATTTACTTCTTTACTTAATTAATTTGTTTGCTTGTACCTTCTTTCATTTCTTTTAATTGAGTGTTTTTTTTTTTTAAATTGAACTCCTTTGCTATTTCTTGGAATTTGGTTAGCTTTTTAGTTGTGTTCTCCATGAATTCTTCCTTCCTCTGGTTAGTCTCATCATGCTCATGAAACCTCTAACAGTTTTCTAAAACTGATCTTTTCATCACCCATTTTTATCAGTAGGTCTGTTATCCCTCTGTGTGAAGTTTCCTATAGATCACTATCTTTCTGGTCTGTTGTTGAATGCTTATTGTTTTATTGGAGTGTTGTATTTCCTTGGTTTCTCATATTTCTGTGATGGGCTTTACCCATCTGAAGAACTTTTGGGTGCCTGAGACTTTCCCAGTGGGTTATGCGTGGTTGACTAGGCAGTCAATGTTTTGCTAGGGTGTATGTCAGCTCTGGTACCTTATCTCAGTTGAGAATGATTGAAATATTACCTATAATAGGGCACTTTTTCTCTTTCTCTGGTCTCTATATATGAGTATTGGATTGGAGTTCTTCTCCTACTTGTTTAGGGCTGTGGGAGGGTAAGTTCCCCACCTGGTGGAAGCCAGATCCCCTGGCTCTACCACTGCTTGCATGGACCCCTTCAGGGATCAGATTTCTGATTCCCCACTGTGGCCTGGAGGAGTGTCTGGATTCTGATGCTGCTCTTTGACTCCTGTCCCAGTATGTATGGCACAGAGCTGGAGGCAGAATGCCTGTGCCTCACTTAGCTCTGGGGGTTGAGGTGAGGGATGGGATTCTGAAATTGTCCTTGATCTGTTATCCTCCTGATTTCCACCTTCTGAGTGTCTGGGGGTATAGGCATGAGCCATCATGCCTGGCTTACATTTATGTTTCCTTACATAAATTCCAACCAATATGCATGGTACTATGAGCTAGCTAAGCTCTTCAACAGTCATTTGAGGATCTTGCTTAAGGATCTGTAGTTCTTCACATGTGATATCATATCTAGCTGGTGGATGTGTATGTCATTCTCTCTCTCACCAGTGAGAAGGAGCCATAAAGGTTTATATGGGCCAGGTCTGGAGGTATCACACACCACTTCGGTTCACATGCATTAGCTATCTCCTTAGGGGAGGCTGGGAAATAGTCTAGCTATGTGCAGAGGAGGAAGAGGTTGTATGTGTGCATGTTAATGCCCGAGCATGAAGCCAGTTGTTGGAACAGCTTGGACCAAGAACTCTAGGAATCATAGCAGATTTCCTGACAGCTGATCCCTCTTCCTCAGCCAAAGTGAGAGAGTATCTGTTACCTCCTTCCTAGTACGCTATTGTGTCTTCTACTCTGCCTTCTGCATGAGCACTTGCTAGTGACAAATGCATGGGGAATAAATGGACATAAAAGGGAACAAAGCTGCAACTATGCCAGTAAACCCAGCTGTCAGGACATATCCCTAATACTGCAAGTACTCATCTTAAGTGTTTCTTGGAAGTGTTCTCTTTAAACGAAGGCAATCTAGAACACATCAGTCATCACTTCCTGCTTTTATGTAGCTCTGTAGTGTGAGTGTTGTGAGGCCTTGTCAGGCGCTTGTGAGGCACTTTGTGACTGAATACTAACACATTTGTTTGAAAGAGAGAGAGATATGAAATACGGAGAACATGAGTCTATGGGCTGTCATTGTGGCTCAAGTGTTGTCAGAAGGAGCATAGAAGCTAAGGTCAACGGGAGGTTGACTAGTCTCAGGATTATCATATCCCAGGGCCTGAAAAACTCATCAGCATTGACCCCAGTCAATATTTTCCCAGCTTAATTGAAGCATATGGAACATGTGGTCATTGCATAAAAATGTGACCTGGCTGTATTTACCAGGTGAGGTTGGTAGACATAAATTTATGATTAAGTGGGCATACCGTTTAAGCTGTTTCATCCAGTCTATGGAAGTTTTTTTTTTTTTTTTTTTTTTTTTTTTTTTAAACAGCCTGAAAGGTTCAAGATGCCTCTGGTTAGTGATTAGTAGCAATAATGATGACAATAGCAATGATCACAGTGAAGTCTAAAGACACTACAAATGTTAAAGGACTAGAGAGACCAAATTAAAGGTGAAAAATGTAATAATTTAATCAGATTAGATTGAAGGGTGAGGGTAGAACATGACTGTATCCTTTGCCTCATTTGTGCCCAGGAACAGTGTCTTATTATCTCTGGAACTCAGGCTGCTACTTTCTTCTCATAGGTCCCAGTTGGGTCCAATCCTCAGGAATGTGTCCAATCCTTAGGAGAAGAGCTTTCCAGCTATTTAGCTTCTATCATATGGTACAGTGCACAGGACTGCTTTGTCCACCATGAGAAAATTCCCTCTCTTCTTAGGTGAGTAGTTGGGCACATAGGGAGGAAGATGGACGATATTGAACAGCTACTTGGTGTAAAGCAGGGTACTAAATGCAGAGGTGGTGACATAGATGACACCCGTGATGTGATGGACAGAAGAAGACAGCACGAGTGTACGAATCAGAAGATGTAACTTGAACTGTTTTTCTGTGAGTGTGAATTTTTTCCCCTGAAATTCCTACTCCTACCTCAGAGTAGACTGTATTGTTGTTGTTGTTCATTTGTCTTTGTTTTTTTGATGCCAGTCCTGGGCTTGAACTCAGGGCTTAGGTACTGCCCTGAGCTTTTTTGCTCACAGATAATGCTCTACCGCTTGAACCACAGCTCCACTTCTGGCTTTTGATGCTTAAGTGGAGAGGAAAGTCTTATGGGCATTCCTTCCCAGGCTGGCTTTGAACTGTGATCCTTCAGATATCAGCTTCCTTAGCAGCTAGGATTGTAGGCATCAGTGTCTGGCTAACTGTATGTTTTTTTATTTTAAAAAATATTTTCTGTTATTATAAAGGTGTACAGAGGAGTTACAGTTACATAAGTCAGGTAAAGTATACATTCATTTTTGGGCAATGTCACCACTTTCCCTGCTTTCTGACTATATATTCTTACAGACCAAGAATCCCAACAAGACACAGTTAGGTATAGCAACAAAAATCTCAGCTTCCGGGGCTGGGGATATAGCCTAGTGGCAAGAGTGCCTGCCTCGGATACGCGAGGCCTAGGTTCGATTCCCCAGCACCACATATACAGAAAACGGCCAGAAGCGGCGCTGTGGCTCAAGTAGCAGAGTGCTAGCCTTGAGCGAAGAAGCCAGGGACAGTGCTCAGGCCCTGAGTCCAAGGCCCAGGACTGGCCGTTCAAAAAAAAAAAAAAAATCTCTCAGCTTCCTAGAGCAACTCACTCTGATCTTGTGCTTAGCTAGCCTTCTGAAATTCATGTTTTTATTTTATAAAAGGAATATAAAAACAGCTATTGGAAAGGGTTGGTTCATTTTTGTTGAGAAGTGAGAAGAGATACAAAATTTTCCTATAGTAATTTATTCACCATTTACCTGTAAACCTGAAGACATATTATGGAGATAGCTAGTGCTATTCAAGTTTCTAAGACACAAGGAGTACACTAGATGCTTAGGATGTCATTTGTCAACTGTCTGCAGGGTGAACAAAAATTGACCCATTTCTAGATGTCGATTTTAAATTTTCTTTTTGATTTAAGACTCAGATTTTGGGGCTGGGGATATGGCCTAGTGGCAAGAGTGCCTGCCTCATATACATGAGGCCCTGGGTTCGATTCCCCAGCACCACATATACAGAAAATGGCCAGAAGTGGCGCTGTGGCTCAAGTGGCAGAG
>NW_025960680.1:0-41713 GCF_023159225.1 Perognathus longimembris pacificus | reverse complement strand
AAAGGATAATGTACTGGGAACTCCTCAGAGGAATCTGATTTGTGGTGAGGGGAGAGAGATAAAATCACATTAGGAACGACATGAACATGCTGCGTAGGTACGTGTTTATCAGTAAATATCTCCACTGAGATTAAGAAAAGCAGTAGCTTAATAAATTAAGTACTTCCTGGTATGGTTACTGTACTGTTAACTCCCCCAAAAGAATCTGGATTGTGGTGAGGGAACAGAGAAAAAAGCTCATTTAGGACCTGCACTTACGAAGGGGGTAGGCAGCTGTATATCAGGGAGTAAACCTTCTGAGAATAAAAACAGCTGGAGCTTGTTAAGGTAATTACACAGGGGAAAGGATAATGTACTGGGAACTCCTCAGAAGAATCTGATTTGTGGTGAGGGGAGAGAGATAAAAGCTCATTTAGGAACGACATGAACATGCTGCGTAGGTAGCTGTTTATCAGTAAATATCTCCACTGAGATTAAGAAAAGC
Source organism: Perognathus longimembris pacificus (assembly GCF_023159225.1). Taxonomy (NCBI): domain Eukaryota; kingdom Metazoa; phylum Chordata; class Mammalia; order Rodentia; family Heteromyidae; genus Perognathus; species Perognathus longimembris. Next base: position 41,229 of record NW_025960680.1, on the reverse strand, counting down.
AGTAGCTTAATAAATTAAGTACTTCCTGGTATGGTTACTGTACTGGTAACTCCCCAAAAGAATCTGGATTTTGGTGAGGGAACAGAGAAAAAAGCTCATTTAGGACCTGCACTTACGAAGGGGGTAGGCAGCTGTATATCAGGGAGTAAACCTTTTGAGAATAAAAACAGCTGGAGCTTGTTAAGATAATTACACAGGAGAAAGGATAAAGTACTGGGAAGTCCTCAGAAGATTCTGATTTGTGGTGAGGGGGAGAGAGATAAAAGCTCATTTAGGAACGACATGAACATGCTGCGTAGGTAGCTGTTTATCAGTAAATATCTCCACTGAGCTTTAGAAAAGCAGTAGCTTAATAAATTAAGTACTTCCTGGTATGGTTACTGTACTGGTAACTCCCCAAAAGAATCTGGATTGTGGTGAGGGAACAGAGAAAAAAGCTCATTAGGGACCTGCACTTACGAAGGGGGTAGGCAGCTGTATATCAGGGAGTAAAGCTTCTGAGAATAAAAACAGCTGCAGCTTGTTAAGGTAATTACACAGGGGAAAGGATAATGTACTGGGAACTCCTCAGAAGAATCTGATTTGTGGTGAGGGGAGAGAGATAAAAGCTCATTTAGGAACGACATGAACATGCTGCGTAGGTAGCTGTTTATCAGTAAATATCTCCACTGAGATTAAGAAAAGCAGTAGCTTAATAAATTAAGTACTTCCTGGTATGGTTACTGTACTGGTAACTCCCCAAAAGAATCTGGATTGTGGTGAGGGAACAGAGAAAAAAGCTCATTTAGGACCTGCACTTACGAAGGGGGTAGGCAGCTGTATATCAGGGAGTAAACCTCTGAGAATAAAAACAGCTGGAGCTTGTTAAGGTAATTACACAGGAGAAAGGATAAAGTACTGGGAACTCCTCAGAAGAATCTGATTTGTGGTGAGGGGGAGAGAGATAAAAGCTCATTTAGGAACGACATGAACATGCTGCGTAGGTAGCTGTTTATCAGTAAATATCTCCACTGAGATTAAGAAAAGCAGTAGCTTAATAAATTAAGTACTTCCTGGTATGGTTACTGTACTGGTAACTCCCCAAAAGAATCTGGATTGTGGTGAGGGAACAGAGAAAAAAGCTCATTTAGGACCTGCACTTACGAAGGGGGGTAGGCAGCTGTATATCAGGGAGTAAACCTTCTGAGAATAAAAACAGCTGGAGCTTGTTAAGGTAATTACACAGGGGAAAGGATAATGTACTGGGAACTCCTCAGAAGAATCTGATTTGTGGTGAGGGGAGAGAGATAAAAGCTCATTTAGGAACGACATGAACATGCTGCGTAGGGTAGCTGTTTATCAGTAAATATCTCCACTGAGATTAAGAAAAGCAGTAGCTTAATAAATTAAGTACTTCCTGGTATGGTTACTGTACTGGTAACACCCCAAAAGAATCTGGATTGTGGTGAGGGAACAGAGAAAAAAGCTCATTTAGGGACCTGCACTTACGAAGGGGGTAGGCAGCTGTATATCAGGGAGTAAAGCTTCTGAGAATAAAAACAGCTGCAGCTTGTTAAGGTAATTACACAGGGGAAAGGATAATGTACTGGAACTCCTCAGAAGAATCTGATTTGTGGTGAGGGGAGAGAGATAAAAGCTCATTTAGGAACGACATGAACATGCTGCGTAGGTAGCTGTTTATCAGTAAATATCTCCACTGAGATTAAGAAAAGCAGTAGCTTAATAAATTAAGTACTTCCTGGTATGGTTACTGTACTGGTAACTCCCCAAAAGAATCTGGATTTTGGTGAGGGAACAGAGAAAAAAGCTCATTTAGGACCTGCACTTACGAAGGGGGGTAGGCAGCTGTATATCAGGGAGTAAAACTTCTGAGAATAAAAACAGCTGGAGCTTGTTAAGGTAATTACACAGGAGAAAGGATAAAGTACTGGGAACTCCTCAGAAGAATCTGATTTGTGGTGAGGGTAGAGAGATAAAAGCTCATTTAGGAACGACAGGAACATGCTGCGTAGGTAGCTGTTTATCAGTAAATATCTCCACTGAGCTTTAGAAAAGCAGTAGCTTAATAAATTAAGTACTTCCTGGTATGGTTACTGTACTGGTAACTCCCCAAAAGAATCTGGATTGTGGTGAGGGAACAGAGAAAAAAGCTCATTTAGGACCTGCACTTACGAAGGGGGTAGGCAGCTGTATATCAGGGAGTAAAGCTTCTGAGAATAAAAACAGCTGCAGCTTGTTAAGGTAATTACACAGGGGAAAGGATAATGTACTGGGAACTCCTCAGAAGAATCTGATTTGTGGTGAGGGGGAGAGAGATAAAAGCTCATTTAGGAACGACATGAACATGCTGCGTAGGTAGCTGTTTATCAGTAAATATCTCCACTGAGATTAAGAAAAGCAGTAGCTTAATAATTAAGTACTTCCTGGTATGGTTACTGTACTGGTAACTCCCCAAAAGAATCTGGATTGTGGTGAGGGAACAGAGAAAAAAGCTCATTTAGGACCTGCACTTACGAAGGGGGTAGGCAGCTGTATATCAGGGACTAAACCTTCTGAGAATAAAAACAGCTGGAGCTTGTTAAGGTAATTACACAGGGGAAAGGATAATGTACTGGGAACTCCTCAGAAGAATCTGATTTGTGGTGAGGGGGAGAGAGATAAAAGCTCATTTAGGAACGACATGAACGTGCTGCGTAGGTAGCTGTTTATCAGTAAATATCTCCACTGAGATTAAGAAAAGCAGTAGCTTAAATAAAAATTAAGTACTTCCTGGTATGTTTACTGTACTGGTAACTCCCCAAAAGACTCTGGATTGTGGTGAGGGAACAGAGAAAAAAGCTCATTTAGGACCTGCACTTACGAAGGGGGTAGGCAGCTGTATATCAGGGAGTAAAGCTTCTGAGAATAAAACAGCTGCAGCTTGTTAAGGTAATTACACAGGGGAAAGGATAATGTACTGGGAACTCCTCAGAAGAGTCTGATTTGTGGTGAGGGGGAGAGAGATAAAAGCTCATTTAGGAACGACATGAACATGCTGCGTAGGTAGCTGTTTATCAGTAAATATCTCCACTGAGCTTACGAAAAGCAGTAGCTTAATAAATTAAGTACTTCCTGGTATGGTTACTGTACTGGTAACTCCCCAAAAGAATCTGGATTGTGGTGAGGGAACAGAGAAAAAAGCTCATTTAGGACCTGCACTTACGAAGGGGGTAGGCAGCTGTATATCAGGGAGTAAACCTTCTGAGAATAAAAACAGCTGGAGATTGTTAAGGTAATTACACAGGAGAAAGGATAAAGTACTGGGAACTCCTCAGAAGAATCTGATTTGTGGTGAGGGGAGAGAGATAAAAGCTCATTTAGGAACGACATGAACATGCTGCGTAGGTAGCTGTTTATCAGTAAATATCTCCACTGAGATTAAGAAAAGCAGTAGCTTAATAAATTAAGTACTTCCTGGTATGGTTACTGTACTGGTAATTCCCCAAAAGAATCTGGATTGTGGTGAGGGAACAGAGAATAAAGCTCATTTAGGACCTGCACTTACGAAGGGGTTAGGCAGCTGTATATCAGGGAGTGAAGCTTCTGAGAATAAAAACAGCTGCATCTTGTTAAGGTAATTACACAGGGGAAAGATAATGTACTGGGAACTCCTCAGAAGAATCTGATTTGTGGTGAGGGGAGAGAGATAAAGCTCATTTAGGAACGACATGAACATGCTGCGTAGGTAGCTGTTTATCAGTAATTATCTCCACTGAGCTTTAGAAAAGCAGTAGCTTAATAAATTAAGTAATTCCTGGTATGGTTACTGTACTGGTAACTCCCCAAAAGAATCTGGATTGTGGTGAGGGAACAGAGAAAAAAGCTCATTTAGGACCTGCACTTACGAAGGGGGTAGGCAGCTGTATATCAGGAGTAAAGCTTCTGAGAATAAAAACAGCTGCAGCTTGTTAAGGTAATTACACAGGGGAAAGGATAATATACTGGGAACTCCTCAGAAGAATCTGATTTGTGGTGAGGGGAGAGAGATAAAAGCTCATTTAGGAACGACATGAACATGCTGCGTAGGTAGCTGTTTATCAGTAAATATCTCCACTGAGCTTTAGAAAAGCAGTAGCTTAATAAATTAAGTACTTCCTGGTATGGTTACTGTACTGGTAACTCCCCAAAAGAATCTGGATTGTGGTGAGGGAACAGAGAAAAAAGCTCATTTAGGACCTGCACTTACGAAGGGGGGTAGGCAGCTGTATATCAGGGAGTAAAGCTTCTGAGAATAAAAACAGCTGCATCTTGTTAAGGTAATTACACAGGGGAAAGGATAATGTACTGGGAACTCCTCAGAAGAATCTGATTTGTGGTGAGGGGAGAGAGATAAAAGCTCATTTAGGAACGACATGAACATGCTGCGTAGGTAGCTGTTTATCAGTAAATATCTCCACTGAGCTTTAGAAAAGCAGTAGCTTAATAAATTAAGTACTTCCTGGTATGGTTACTGTACTGGTAACTCCCCAAAAGAATCTGGATTGTGGTGAGGAACAGAGAAAAAAGCTCATTTAGGACCTGCACTTACGAAGGGGGTAGGCAGCTGTATATCAGGGAGTAAACCTTCTGAGAATAAAAACAGCTGGAGCTTGTTAAGGTAATTACACAGGGGAATGGATAATGTACTGGGAACTCCTCAGAAGAATCTGATTTGTGGTGAGGGGAGAGAGATAAAAGCTCATTTAGGAACGACATGAACATGCTGCGTAGGTAGCTGTTTATCAGTAAATATCTCCACTGAGATTAAGAAAAGCAGTAGCTTAATAAATTAAGTACTTCCTGGTATGGTTACTGTACTGGTAACTCCCCAAAAGAATCTTGATTGTTTTGAGGGGAACAGAGAAAAAAGCTCATTTAAGACCTGCACTTACGAAGGGGGTAGGCAGCTGTATATCAGGGACTAAACCTTCAGAGAATAAAAACAGCTGGAGCTTGTTAAGGTAATTACACAGGGGAAAGGATAATGTACTGGGAACTCCTCAGAAGAATCTGATTTGTGGTGAGGGGAGAGAGATAAAAGCTCATTTAAGAACGACATGAACATGCTGCGTAGGTAGCTGTTTATCAGTAAATATCTCCACTGAGATTAAGAAAAGCAGTAGCTTATAAATTAAGTACTTCCTGGTATGGTTACTGTACTGGTAACTCCCCAAAAGAATCTGGATTGTGGTGAGGGAACAGAGAAAAAAGCTCATTTAGGACCTGCACTTACGAAGGGGGTAGGCAGCTGTATATCAGGGAGTAAAGCTTCTGAGAATAAAAACAGCTGGAGCTTGTTAAGGTAATTACACAGGGGAAAGGATAATGTACTGGGAACTCCTAAGAAGAATCTGATTTGTGGTGAGGGGAGAGAGATAAAAGCTCATTTAGGAACTACATGTACATGCTGCTTAGGTAGATGTTTATCAGTAAATATCTCCACTGAGATTAAGAAAAGCAGTAGCTTAATAAATTAAGTACTTCCTGTTATGGTTACTGTACTGGTAACTCCCCAAAAGAATCTGGATTGTGGTGAGGGAACAGAGAAAAAAGCTCATTTTGGACCTTCAATTACGAAGGGGGTAGGCAGCTGTATATCAGGAGGTAAGGCTTCTGACAATAAAAACAGTTGGAGCTTGTTAAGGTAATTACACAGGGGAAAGGATTATGTACTGGGAACTCCTCAGAAGAATCTGATTTGTGGTGAGGGGAGAGAGATAAAAGCTCATTTAGGAACGACATGAACATGCTGCGTAGGTAGCTGTTTATCAGTAAATATCTCCACTGAGATTAAGAAAAGCAGTAGCTTAATAAATTAAGTACTTCCTGGTATGGTTACTGTACTGGTAACTCCCCAAAATAATCTGGATTGTGGTGAGGGAACAGAGAAAAAAGCTCATTTAGGACCTGCACTTACGAAGGGGGTAGGCAGCTGTATATCAGGGAGTAAACCTTCTGAGAATAAAAACAGGTGGAGCTTGTTAAGGTAATTACACAGGAGAAAGGATAAAGTACTGGGAACTCCTCAGAAGAATCTGATTTGTGGTGAGGGGAGAGAGATAAAAGCTCATTTAGGAACGACATGAATATGCTGCGTAGGTAGCTGTTTATCAGTAAATATCTCCACTGAGCTTTAGAAAAGCAGTAGCTTAATACATTAAGTACTTCCTGGTATGGTTACTGTACTGGTAACTCCCCAAAAGAATCTGGATTGTGGTGAGGGAACAGAGAAAAAAGCTCATTTAGGACCTGCACTTACGAAGGGGGTAGGCAGCTGTATATCAGGGAGTAAAGCTTCTGAGTATAAAAACAGCTGCATCTTGGTAAGGTAATTACACAGTGGAAAGGATAATGTACTGGGAACTCCTCAGAATCTGATTTGTGGTGAGGGGAGAGAGATAAAAGCTCATTTAGGAACGACATGAACATGCTGCGTAGGTAGCTGTTTATCAGTAAATATCTCCACTGAGATTAAGAAAAGCAGTAGCTTAATAAATTAAGTACTTCCTGGTATGGTTACTGTACTGGTAACTCCCCAAAAGAATCTGGATTGTGGTGAGGGAACAGAGAAAAAAGCTCATTTAGGACCTGCACTTACGAAGGGGGTAGGCAGCTGTATATCAGGGAGTAAACCTTCTGAGAATAAAAACAGCTGGAGCTTGTTAAGGTAATTACACAGGGGAAAAGATAATGTACTGGGAACTCCTCAGAAGAATCAGATTTGTGGTGAGGGGGAGAGAGATAAAAGCTCATTTAGGAACGACATGAACATGCTGCGTAGGTAGCTGTTTATCAGTAAATATCTCCACTGAGATTAAGAAAAGCAGTAGCTTAATAAATTAAGTACTTACTGGTATGGTTACTGTACTGGTAACTCCCCAAAAGAATCTGGATTGTGGTGAGGGAACAGAGAAAAAAGCTCATTTAGGACCTGCACTTACGAAGGGGGTAGGCAACTGTATATCAGGGAGTAAACCTTCTGAGAATAAAAACAGCTGGAGCTTGTTAAGGTAATTACACAGGAGAAAGGATAATGTACTGGGAACTCCTCAGAAGAATCTGATTTGTGGTGAGGGGAGAGAGGATAAAAGCTCATTTAGGAACGACATGAACATGCTGCGTAGGTAGCTGTTTATCAGTAAATATCTCCACTGAGCTTTAGAAAAGCAGTAGCTTAATAAATTAAGTACTTCCTGGTATGGTTACTGTACTGGAAACTCCCTAAAATAATCTGGATTGTGGTGAGGGAACAGAGAAAAAAGCTCATTTAGGACCTGCACTTAGGAAGGGGGTAGGCAGCTGTATATCAGGGAGTAAAGCTTCTGAGAATAAAAACAGCTGCAGCTTGTTAAGGTAATTACACAGGGGAAAGGATAATGTACTGGGAACTCCTCAGAAGAATCTGATTTGTGGTGAGGGTAGAGAGATAAAAGCTCATTTAGGAACGACATGAACATGCTGCGTAGGTAGCTGTTTATCAGTAAATATCTCCACTGAGATTAAGAAAAGCAGTAGCTTAATAAATTAAGTACTTCCTGGTATGCTTACTGCACTGGTAACTCCCCAAAAAAATCTGGATTGTGGTGAGGGAACAGAGAAAAAAGCTCATTTAGGACCTGCACTTACGAAGGGGGGTAGGCAGCTCTATATCAGGGAGTAAACCTTCTGAGAATAAAAACAGCTGGAGCTTGTTAAGGTAATTACACAGGGGAAAGGATAATGTACTGGGAACTCCTCAGAAGAATCTGATTTGTGGTGAGGGGGAGAGAGATAAAAGCTCATTTAGGAACGACATGAACATGCTGCGTAGGTAGCTGTTTATCAGTAAATATCTCCACTGAGATTAAGAAAAGCAGTAGCTTAATAAATTAAGTACTTCCTGGTATGGTTACTGTACTGGTAACTCCCCAAAAGAATCTGGATTGTGGTGAGGGAACAGAGAAAAAAAGCTCATTTAGGACCTGCACTTACGAAGGGGGTAGGCAGCTGTATATCAGGGAGTAAACCTTCTGAGAATAAAAACAGCTGGAGCTTGTTAAGGTAATTACACAGGAGAAAGGATAATGTACTGGGAACTCCTCAGAAGAATCTGATTTGTGGTGAGGGGAGAGAGATAAAAGCTCATTTAGGAACGACATGAACATGCTGCGTAGGTAGCTGTTTATCAGTAAATATCTCCACTGAGATTAAGAAAAGCAGTAGTTTAATAAATTAAGTACTTCCTGGTATGGTTACTGTACTGGTAACTCCCAAAAGAATCTGGATTGTGGTGAGGGAACAGAGAAAAGAGCTCATTTAGGACCTGCACTTACGAAGGGGGTAGCAGCTGTATATCAGGGAGTAAACCTTCTGAGAATAAAAACAGCTGGAGCTTGTTAAGGTAATTACACAGGGGAAAGGATAATGTACTGGGAACTCCTCAGAAGAATCTGATTTGTGGGTGAGGGGAGAGAGATAAAAGCTCATTTAGGAACGACATGAACATGCTGCGTAGGTAGCTGTTTATCAGTAAATATCTCCACTGAGATTAAGAAAAGCAGTAGGTTAATAAATTAAGTACTTCCTGGTATGGTTACTGTACTGGTAACTCCCCAAAAGAATCTGGATTGTGGTGAGGGAACAGAGAAAAAAGCTCATTTAGGACCTGCACTTACGAAGGGGGTAGGCAGCTGTATATCAGGGAGTAAACCTTCTGAGAATAAAAACAGGTGGAGCTTGTTAAGGTAATTACACAGGAGAAAGGATAAAGTACTGGGAACTCCTCAGAAGAATCTGATTTGTGGTGAGGGGAGAGAGATAAAAGCTCATTTAGGAACGATATGAATATGCTGCGTATGTAGCTGTTTATCAGTAAATATCTCCACTGAGCTTTTGAAAAGCAGTAGCTTAATAAATTAAGTACTTCCTGGTATGGTTACTGTACTGGTAACTCCCAAAAGAATCTGGATTGTGGTGAGGGAACAGAGAAAAAAGCTCATTTAGGACCTGCACTTACGAAGGGGGTAGGCAGCTGTATATCAGGGGAGTAAAGCTTCTGAGTATAAAAACAGCTGCATCTTGGTAAGGGTAATTACACAGTGGAAAGGATAATGTACTGGGAACTCCTCAGAAGAATCTGATTTGTGGTGAGGGGAGAGAGATAAAAGCTCATTTAGGAATGACATGAACATGCTGCGTAGGTAGCTGTTTATCAGTAAATATCTCCACTGAGATTAAGAAAAGCAGTAGCTTAATAAATTAAGTACTTCCTGGTATGGTTACTGTACTGGTAACTCCCCAAAAGAATCTGGATTGTGGTGAGGGAACAGAGAAAAAAGCTCATTTAGGACCTGCACTTACGAAGGGGGTAGGCAGCTGTATATCAGGGAGTAAACCTTCTGAGAATAAAAACAGCTGGCTTGTTAAGGTAATTACACAGGGGAAAAGATAATGTACTGGGAACTCCTCAGAAGAATCAGATTTGTGGTGAGGGGAGAGAGATAAAAGCTCATTTAGGAACGACATGAACATGCTGCGTAGGTAGCTGTTTATCAGTAAATATCTCCACTGAGATTAAGAAAAGCAGGAGCTTAATAAATTAAGTACTTACTGGTATGGTTACTGTACTGGTAACTCCCCAAAAGAATCTGGATTGTGGTGAGGGAACAGAGAAAAAAGCTCATTTAGGACCTGCACTTACGAAGGGGGTAGGCAACTGTATATCAGGGAGTAAACCTTCTGAGAATAAAAACAGCTGGAGCTTGTTAAGGTAATTACACAGGAGAAAGGATAATGTACTGGGAACTCCTCAGAAGAATCTGATTTGTGGTGAGGGGAGAGAGATAAAAGCTCATTTAGGAACGACATGAACATGCTGCGTAGGTAGCTGTTTATCAGTAAATATCTCCACTGAGCTTTAGAAAAGCAGTAGCTTAATAAATTAAGTACTTCCTGTTATGGTTACTGTACTGGAAACTCCCTAAAATAATCTGGATTGTGGTGAGGGAACAGAGAAAAAAGCTCATTTAGGACCTGCACTTAGGAAGGGGGTAGGCAGCTGTATATCAGGGAGTAAAGCTTCTGAGAATAAAAACAGCTGCAGCTTGTTAAGGTAATTACACAGGGGAAAGGATAATGTACTGGGAACTCCTCAGAAGAATCTGATTTGTGGTGAGGGGAGAGAGATAAAAGCTCATTTAGGAACGACGATGAACATGCTGCGTAGGTACCTGTTTATCAGTAAATATCTCCACAGAGATTAAGAAAAGCAGTAGCTTAATAAATTAAGTACTTCCTGGTATGCTTACTGTACTGGTAACTCCCAAAAAAATCTGGATTGTGGTGAGGGAACAGAGAAAAAAGCTCATTTAGGACCTGCACTTACGAAGGGGGTAGGCAGCTCTATATCAGGGACTAAACCTTCTGAGAATAAAAACAGCTGGAGCTTGTTAAGGTAATTACACAGGGGAAAGGATAATGTACTGGGAACTCCTCAGAAGAATCTGATTTGTGGTGAGGGGAGAGAGATAAAAGCTCATTTAGGAACGACATGAACATGCTGCGTAGGTAGCTCCTTATCAGTAAATATCTCCACTGACATTAAGAAAAGCAGTAGCTTAATAAATTAAGTACTTCCTGGTATGGTTACTGTACTGGTAACTCCCCAAAAGAATCTGGATTGTGGTGAGGGAACAGAGAAAAAAGCTCATTTAGGACCTGCACTTACGAAGGGGTTAGGCAGCTGTATATCAGGGAGTAAACCTTCTGAGAATAAAAACAGCTGGAGCTTGTTAAGGTAATTACACAGGGGAAAGGATAATGTACTGGGAACACCTCAGAAGAATCTGATTTGTAGTGAGGGGAGAGAGATAAAAGCTCATTTAGGAACGACATGAACATGCTGCGTAGTACGCTGTTTATCAGTAAATATCTCCACTGAGATTAAGAAAAGCAGTAGCTTAATAAATTAAGTACTTACTGGTATGGTTACTGTACTGGTAACTCCCAAAAGAATCTGGATTGTGGTGAGGGAACAGAGAAAAAAGCTCATTTAGGACCTGCACTTACGAAGGGGGGTAGGCAACTGTATATCAGGGAGTAAACCTTCTGAGAATAAAAACAGCTGGAGCTTGTTAAGGTAATTACACAGGAGAAAGGATAATGTACTGGGAACTCCTCAGAAGAATCTAATTTGTGGTGAGGGGAGAGAGATAAAAGCTCATTTAGGAACGACATGAACATGCTGCGTAGGTAGCTGTTTATCAGTAAATATCTCCACTGATCTTTAGAAAAGCAGTAGCTTAATAAATTAAGTACTTCCTGGTATGGTTACTGTACTGGAAACTCCCCAAAATAATCTGGATTGTGGTGAGGGAACAGAGAAAAAAGCTCATTTATGACCTGCACTTACGAATGGGGTAGGCAGCTGTATATCAGGGAGTAAAGCTTCTGAGAATAAAAACAGCTGCAGCTTGTTAAGGTAATTACACAGGGGAAAGGATAATGTACTGGGAACTCCTCAGAAGAATCTGATTTGTGGTGAGTGGAGAGAGATAAAAGCTCATTTAGGAACGACATGAACATGCTGCGTAGGTAGCTGTTTATCAGTAAATATCTCCACTGAGATTAAGAAAAGCAGTAGCTTAATAAATTAAGTACTTCCTGGTATGCTTACTGTACTGGTAACTCCCAAAAGAATCTGGATTGTGTGAGGGAACAGAGAAAAAAGCTCATTTAGGACCTGCACTTACGAAGGGGGTAGGCAGCTGTATATCAGGGACTAAACCTTCTGAGAATAAAAACAGCTGGAGCTTGTTAAGGTAATTACACAGGGGAAAGGATAATGTACTGGGAACTCCTCAGAAGAATCTGATTTGTGGTTAGGGGAGAGAGATAAAAGCTCATTTAGAACGACATGAACATGCTGCGTAGGTAGCTGTTTATCAGTAAATATCTCCACTGAGATTAAGAAAAGCAGTAGCTTAATAAATTAAGTACTTACTGGTATGGTTACTGTACTGGTAACTCCCCAAAAGAATCTGGATTGCGGTGAGGGAACAGAGAAAAAAGCTCATTTAGGACCTGCACTTACGAAGGGGGTAGGCAGCTGTATATCAGGGAGTAAACCTTCTGAGAATAAAAACAGCTGGAGCTTGTTAAGGAAATTACACAGGAGAAAGGATAAAGTACTGGGAACTCCTCAGAAGAATCTGATTTGTGGTGAGGGGAGAGAGATAAAAGCTCATTTAGGAACGACATGAACATGCTGCGTAGGTAGCTGTTTATCAGTAAATATCTCCTCTGAGCTTTAGAAAAGCAGTAGCTTAATAAATTAAGTACTTCCTGGTATGGTTACTGTACTGGTAACTCCCAAAACAATCTGGATTGTGGTGAGGAACAGAGAAAAAAGCTCATTTAGGACCTGCACTTACGAAGGGGGTAGGCAGCTGTATATCAGGGAGTAAAGCTTTTGAGAATAAAAACAGCTGCAGCTTGTTAAGGTAATTACACAGGGGAAAGGATAATGTACTGGGAACTCCTCAGAAGAATCTGATTTGTGGTGAGGGGAGAGAGATAAAAGCTCATTTAGGAACGACATGAACATGCTGCGTAGGTAGCTGTTTATCAGTAAATATCTCCACTGAGATTAAGAAAAGCAGTAGCTTAATAAATTAAGTACTTCCTGGTATGGTTACTGTACTGGTAACTCCCCAAAAGAACTGGATTGTGGTGAGGGAACAGAGAAAAAAGCTCATTTAGGACCTGCACTTTCGAATGGGGTAGGCAGCTGTATATCAGGGAGTAAAGCTTCTGAGAATAAAATCAGCTGGAGCTTGTTAAGGTAATTACACAGGGGAAAGGATAATGTACTGGGAACTCCTCAGAAGAATCTGATTTGTGGTGAGGGGAGAGAGATAAAAGCTCATTTAGGAACGACATGAACATGCTGCGTAGGTAGCTGTTTATCAGTAAATATCTCCACTGAGATTAAGAAAAGCAGTAGCTTAATAAATTAAGTACTTCCTGGTATGGTTACTGTACTGGTAACTCCCCAAAAGAATCTGGATTGTGGTGAGGGAAGAGAGAAAAAAGCTCATTTAAGAACTGCACTTACGAAGGGGGTAGGCAGCTGTATATCAGGGAGTAAACCTTCTGAGAATAAAAACAGCTGCAGCTTGTTAAGGTAATTACACAGGGGAAAGGATAATGTACGGGGGAACTCCGCAGAAGAATCTGATTTGTGGTGAGGGGAGAGAGATAAAAGCTCATTTAAGAACTACATGTACATGCTACTTAGGTAGCTGTTTATCAGTAAATATCTCCACTGAGATTAAGAAAAGCAGTAGCTTAATAAATTAAGTACTTCCTGGTATGGTTACTGTACTGGTAACTCCCCAAAAGAATCTGGATTGTGGTGAGGGAACAGAGAAAAAAGCTCATTTAGGACCTGCACTTACGAAGGGTGTAGGCCGCTGTATATCAGGGAGTAAACCTTCTGAGAATAAAAACAGCTGGAGCTTGTTAAGGTAATTACACAGGGGAAAGGATAATGTACTGGGAACTCCTCAGAAGAATCTGATTTGTGGTGAGGGGAGAGAGATAAAAGCTCATTTAGGAACGACATGAACATGCTGCGTAGGTAGCTGTTTATCAGTAAATATCTCCACTGAGATTAAGAAAAGCAGTAGCTTAATAAATTAAGTACTTCCTGGTATGGTTACTGTACTGGTAACTCCCCAAAAGAATCTGGATTGTGGTGAGGGAACAGAGAAAAAAGCTCATTTAGGACCTGCACTTACGAAGGGGGTAGGCAGCTGTATATCAGGGAGTAAACCTTCTGAGAATAAAAACAGCTGGAGCTTGTTAAGGTAATTACACAGGGGAAAGGATAATGTACTGGGAACTCCTCAGAAGATTCTGATTTGTGGTGAGGGGAGAGAGATAAAAGCTCATTTTCAAACGACGATGAACATGCTGCGTAGGTAGCTGTTTATCAGTAAATATCTCCACTGAGATTAAGAAAAGCAGTAGCTTAATAAATTAAGTACTTCCTGGTATGGTTACTGTACTGGTAACTCCCCAAAAGAATCTGGATTCTGGTGAGGGAACAGAGAAAAAAGCTCATTTAGGACCTGCACTTACGAAGGGGGTAGGCAGCTGTATATCAGGGAGTAAAACTTCTGAGAATAAAAACAGCTGGAGCTTGTTAAGGTAATTACACAGGGGAAAGGATAATGTACTGGGAACTCCTCAGAAGATTCTGATTTGTGGTGAGGGGAGAGAGATAAAAGCTCATTTTCAAATGACATGAACATGCTGCGTAGGTAGCTGTTTATCAGTAAATATCTCCACTGAGATTAAGAAAAGCAGTAGCTTAATAAATTAAGTACTTCCTGGTATGGTTACTGTACTGGTAACTCGCCAAAAGAATCTGGATTCTGGTGAGGGAACAGAGAAAAAAGCTCATTTAGGACCTGCACTTACGAAGGGGTTAGGCAGCTGTATATCAGGGAGTAAACCTTCTGAGAATAAAAACAGCTGGAGCTTGTTAAGGTAATTACACAGGGGAAAGGATAATGTACTGCGAACTCCTCAGAAGAATCTGATTTGTGGTGAGGGGAGAGAGATAAAAGCTCATTAAGGAACGACATGAACATGCTGCGTACGTAGCTGTTTATCAGTAAATATCTCCACTGAGATTAAGAGAAGCAGTAGCTTAATAAATTAAGTACTTCCTGGTATGGTTACTGTACTGGTAACTCCCCAAAAGAATCTGGATTGTGGTGAGGGAACAGAGAAAAAAGCTCATTTAGGACCTGCACTTACGAAGGGGGTAGGCAGCTGTATATCAGGAGTAAACCTTCTGAGAATAAAAACAGCTGGAGCTTGTTAAGGTAATTACACAGGGGAAAGGATAATGTACTGGGAACTCCTCAGAAGATTCTGATTTGTGGTGAGGGGAGAGAGATAAAAGCTCATTTTCAAACGACATGAACATGCTGCGTAGGTAGCTTTTTATCAGTAAATATCTCCACTGAGATTAAGAAAAGCAGTAGCTTAATAAATTAAGTACTTCCTGGTATGGTTACTGTACTGCTAACTCGCCAAAAGAATCTGGATTGTGGTGAGGGAACAGAGAAAAAAGCTCATTTAGGACCTGCACTTACGAAGGGGGTAGGCAGCTGTATATCAGGGAGTAAACCTTCTGAGAATAAAAACAGCTGGAGCTTGTTAAGGTAATTACACAGGGGAAAGGATAATGTACTGGGAACTCCTCAGAAGAATCTGATTTGTGGGTGAGGGGAGAGAGATAAAAGCTCATTAAGGAACGACATGAACATGCTGCGTACGTAGCTGTTTATCAGTAAATATCTCCACTGAGATTAAGAAAAGCAGTAGCTTAATAAATTAAGTACTTCCTGGTATGGTTACTGTACTGGTAACTCCCCAAATGAATCTGGATTGTGGTGAGGGAACAGAGAAAAAAGCCCATTTAGGACCTGCACTTACGAAGGGGGTGGCAGCTGTATATCAGGGAGTAAAGCTTCTGAGAATAAAAACAGCTGGAGCTTGTTAAGGTAATTACACAGGGGAAAGGATAATGTACTGGGAACTCCTCAGAAGAATCTGATTTGTGGTGAGGGGAGAGAGATAAAAGCTCATTTAGGAACGACATGAACATGCTGCGTAGGTAGCTGATTATCAGTAAATATCTCCACTGAGATTAAGAAAAGCAGTAGTTTAATAAATTAAGTACTTCCTGGTATGGTTACTGTACTGGTAACTCCCAAAAGAATCTGGATTGTGGTGAGGGAACAGAGAAAAAAGCTCATTTAGGACCTGCACTTACGAAGGGGGAAGGCAGCTGTATATCAGGGAGTAAAGCTTCTGAGAATAAAAAACAGCTGGAGCTTGTTAAGGTAATTACACAGGGGAAAGGATAATGTACGGGGAACTCCTCAGAAGAATCTGATTTGTGGTGAGGGGAGAGAGATAAAACCTCATTTAAGAACTACATGTACATGCTACTTAGGTAGCTGTTTATCAGTAAATATCTCCACTGAGATTAAGAAAAGCAGTAGCTTAATAATTAAGTACTTCCTGGTATGGTTACTGTACTGGTAACTCCCCAAAAGAATCTGGATTGTGGTGAGGGAACAGAGAAAAAAGCTCATTTAGGACCTGCACGTACGAAGGGGGTAGGCAGCTGTATATCAGGGAGTAAACCTTCTGAGAATAAAAACAGCTGGAGCTTGTTAAGGTAATTACACAGGGGAAAGGATAATGTACTGGGCAACTCCTCAGAAGAATCTGATTTGTGGTGAGGGGAGGAGAGAGATAAAAGCTCATTTAGGAACGACATGAACATGCTGCGTAGGTAGCTGTTATCAGTAAATATCTCCACTGAGATTAAGAAAAGCAGTAGCTTAATAAATTAAGTACTTCCTGGTATGGTTACTGTACTGGTAACTCCCCAAAAGAATCTGGATTGTGGTGAGGGAACAGAGAAAAAAGCTCATTTAGGACCTGCAATTACGAAGGGGGTAGGCAGCTGTATATCAGGGAGTAAACCTTCTGAGAATAAAAACAGCTGGAGCTTGTTAAGGTAATTACACAGGGAAAGGATATTGTACTGGGAACTCCTCAGAAGAATCTGATTTGTGGTGAGGGGAGAGAGATAAAAGCTCATTTAGGAACGACATGAACATGCTGCGTAGGTAGCTGTTTATCAGTAAATATCTCCACTGAGATTAAGAAAAGCAGTAGCTTAATAAATTAAGTACTTCCTGGTATGGTTTACTGTACTGGTAACTCCCCAAAAGAATCTGGATTGTGGTGAGGGAACAGAGAAAAAAGCTCATTTAGGACCTGCAATTACGAAGGGGTTAGGCAGCTGTATATCAGGAGTAAAGCTTCTGAGAATAAAAACAGCTGGAGCTTGTTAAGGTAATTACACAGGGGAAAGGATAATGTACGGGGAACTCCTCAGAAGAATCTGATTTGTGGTGAGGGGGAGAGAGATAAAACCTCATTTAAGAACTACATGTACATACTACTTAGGTAGCTGTTTATCAGTAAATATCTCCACTGAGATTAAGAAAAGCAGTAGCTTAATAAATTAAGTACTTCCTGGTATGGTTACTGTACTGGTAACTCCCCAAAAGAATCTGGATTGTGGTGAGGGAACAGAGAAAAAAGCTCATTTAGGACCTGCACTTACGAAGGGGGTAGGCAGCTGTATATCAGTGGAGTAAACCTTCTGAGAATAAAAGCAGCTGGAGCTTGTTAAGGTAATTACACAGGGGAAAGGATAATGTACTGGGAACTCCTCAGAAGAATCTGATTTGTGGTGAGGGGAGAGAGATAAAAGCTCATTTAGGAACGACATGAACATGCTGCGTAGGTAGCTGTTTATCAGTAAATATCTCCACTGAGATTAAGAAAAGCAGTAGCTTAATAAATTAAGTACTTCCTGGTTTGGTTACTGTACTGGTAACTCCCCAAAAGAATCTGGATTGTGTGAGGGAACAGAGAAAAAAGCTCATTTAGGACCTGCAATTACGAAGGGGGTAGGCAGCTGTATATCAGGGAGTAAACCTTCTGAGAATAAAAACAGCTGGAGCTTGTTAAGGTAATTACACAGGGGAAAGGATATTGTACTGGGAACTCCTCAGAAGAATCTGATTTGTGGTGAGGGGAGAGAGATAAAAGCTCATTTAGGGACGACATGAACATGCTGCGTAGGTAGCTGTTTATCAGTAAATATCTCCACTGAGATTAAGAAAAGCAGTAGCTTAATAAATTAAGTACTTCCTGGTATGGTTACTGTACTGGTAACTCCCCAAAAGAATCTGGATTGTGGTGAGGGAACAGAGAAAAAAGCTCATTTAGGACCTGCAATTACGAAGGGGTTAGGCAGCTGTATATCAGGGAGTAAAGCTTCTGAGAATAAAAACAGCTGGAGCTTGTTAACGTAATTACACAGGGGGAAAGGATAATGTACTGGGAACTTCTCAGAAGAATCTGATTTGTGGTGAGGGGGAGAGAGATAAAAGCTCATTTAGGAACGACATGAACATGCTGCGTAGGTAGCTGTTTATCAGTAAATATCTCCACTGAGATTAAGAAAAGCAGTAGCTTAATAAATTAAGTACTTCCTGGTATGGTTACTGTACTGGTAACACCCCAAAGAATCTGGATTGTGGTGAGGTAACAGAGAAAAAAGCTCATTTAGGACCTGCACTTACGAAGGGGGTAGGCAGCTGTATATCAGGGAGTAAACCTTCTGAGAATAAAAACAGCTGGAGCTTGTTAAGGTAATTACAAAGGGGAAAAGATGAAGTACTGGGAACTCCTCAGAAGAATCTGATTTGTGGTGAGGGGGAGAGAGATAAAAGCTCACTTAGGAACGACATGAACATGCTGCATACGTAGCTGTTTATCAGTAAATATCTCCACTGAGATTAAGAAAAGCAGTAGCTTAATAAATTAATACTTCCTGGTATGGTTACTGTACTGGTAACTCCCCAAAAGAATCTGGATTGTGGTGAGGGAACAGAGAAAAAAGCTCATTTAGGACCTGCACTTACGAAGGGGGTAGGCAGCTGTATATCAGGGAGTAAACCTTCTGAGAATAAAAACAGCTGGAGCTGTTAAGGTAATTACACAGTGGAAAGGATAATGTACTGGGAACTCCTCAGAAGAATCTGATTTGTGGTGAGGGGAGAGAGATAAAAGCTCATTTAGGAACGACATGAACATGCTGCGTAGGTAGCTGTTTATCAGTAAATATCTCCACTGAGATTAAGAAAAGCAGTAGATTAATGAATTAAGTACATCCTGGTATGCTTACTGTACTGGTACCTCCCCAAAAGAATCTGGATTGTGGTGAGGGAACAGAGAAAAAAGCTCATTTAAGACCTGCACTTACGAAGGGTTAGGCAGCTGTATAATAGGGAATAAACATTCTGAGAATAAAAACAGCTGGAGCTTGTTAAGGTAATTACACAGGGGAAATGATGAAGTACTGGGAACTCCTCAGAAGAATCTGATTTGTGGTGAGGGGAGAGAGATAAAAGCTCATTTAGGAACGACATGAACATGCTGCGTAGGTAGCTGTTTTTCAGTAAATATCTCCACTGAGATTAAGAAAAGCAGTAGCTTAATAAATTAAGTCCTTCCTGGTATGGTTACTGTACTGCTAACTCCCCAAAAGAATCTGGATTGTGGTGAGGGAACAGAGAAAAAAGCTCATTTAGGACCTGCACTTTCGAAGAGGGTAGGCAGCTGTATATCAGGGAGTAAACCTTCTGAGAATAAAAACAGCTGGAGCTTGTTAAGGTAATTACACAGGGGAAATGATGAAGTACTGGGAACTCCTCAGAAGAATCTGATTTGTGGTGAGGGGAGAGAGATAAAAGCTCATTTAGGAACGACATGAACATGCTGCGTAGGTAGCTGTTTTTCAGTAAATATCTCCACTGAGATTAAGAAAAGCAGTAGCTTAATAAATTAAGTACTTCCTGGTATGGTTACTGTACTGCTAACTCCCCAAAAGAATCTGGATTGTGGTGAGGGAACAGAGAAAAAAGCTCATTTAGGATTTCCATTTAAGAAGGGGGTAGGCAGCTGTATATCAGGGAGTAAACCTTCTGAGAATAAAAACAGCTGGAGCTTGTTAAGGTAATTAAAGAGGGGAAAGGATAATGTACTGGGAACAATTCAGAAGAATCTGATTTGTGGTGAGGGGAGAGAGATAAAAGCTCATTTAAGAATGACATGAACATGCTGCGTAGGTAGCTGTTTATCAGTAAATATCTCCACTGAGATTAAGAAAAGCAGTAGCTTAATAAATTAAGTACTTCCTGGAATGGTTACTGTATTGGTAACTCCCAAAAGAATCTGGATTGTGGTGAGGGAATAGAGAAAAAATCTCATTTAGGACCTGCACTTTCGAAGTGGGTAGGCAGCTGTATATCAGGGACTAAACCTTCTGAGAATAAAAACAGCTGGAGCTTGTTAAGGTAATTACACAGGGAAAGGATAATGTAGTGGAAACTCCTCAGAAGAATCTGATATGTGGGGAGGGGAGGGAGATAAAAGCTCATTTAGGAACGACATGAACATGCTGCGTAGGTGGCTGTTTATCTGTAAATATCTCCACTGAGATTAAGAAAAGCAGTAGCTTAATAAATTAAGTACTTCCTGGTATGGTTACTGTACTGGTAACTCCTCAAAAGAATCTGGATTGTGGTGAGGGAACAGAAAAAAAAGCTCATTTAGGACCTGCACATACGAAGGGGGTAGGCAGCAGTATATCAGGGAGTAAACCTTCTGAGAATAAAAACAGCTGGAGCTTGTTAAGGGAATTACACAGTGGAAAGGATAATGTTCTGGAACTCCTCAGAAGAATCTGATTTGTGGTGAGGAGAGAGAGATAAAAGCTCATTTATGAACGACATGAACATGCTGCGTAGGTAGCTGTTTATCAGTAAATATCTCCACTGAGATTAAGAAAAGCAGTAGCTTAATAAATTAAGTACTTCCTCGTATGGTTACTGTACTGGTAACTCCCCAAAAGAATCTGGATTGTGGTGAGGGACCAGAGAAAAAAGCTCATTTAGGACCTGCACTTACGAAGGGGGTAGGCAGGTGTATATCAGCGAGTAAACCTTCTGAGAATAAAAACAGCTGGAGCTTGTTAAGGTATTACACAGGGGAAAGGATAATGTACTGGGAACTCCTCAGAAGAATCTGATTTGTGGTGAGGGGAGAGAGATAAAAGCTCATTTAGGAACGACATGAACATGCTGCGTAGGTAGCTGTTTATCAGTAAATATCTCCACTGAGATTAAGAAAAGCAGTAGCTTAATAAATTAAGTACTTCCTGGTATGGTTACTGTACTGGTAACTCGCCAAAGAATCTGGATTGTGGTGAGGGAACAGAGAAAAAAGCTCATTTAGGACCTGCACTTACGAAGGGGGTAGGCAGCTGTATATCAGGGAGTAAACCTTCTGAGAATAAAAACAGCTGGAGCTTGTTAAGGTAATTACACAGGGGAAATTATAAAGTACTGGGAACTCCTCAGAAGAATCTGATTTGTGGTGAGGGGAGAGAGATAAAAGCTCATTTAGGAACGACATGAACATGCTGCGTATGTAGCTGTTTATCAGTAAATATCTCCACTGAGATTAAGAAAAGCAGTAGCTTAATAAATTAAGTACTTCCTGGTATGGTTACTGTACTGGTAACTCCCAAAAGAATCTGGATTGTGGTGAGGGAACTGAAAAAAAAGCTCATTTAGGACCTGCACTTAGGAAGGGGGTAGGCATCAGTATATCAGGGAGTAAACCTTCTGAGAATAAAAACAGCTGGAGCTTGTTAAGGTAATTACACAGGGGAAAGGATAATGTATAGGGAACTCTTCAGAAGAATCTGATTTGTGGTGAGGGGAGAGAGATAAAAGCCCATTTAGGAACGACATGAACATGCTGCGTAGGTAGCCTGTTTATCAGTAAATATCTAGACTGAGATTAAGAAAAGGAGTAGCTTAATAAATTAAGTACTTCCTGGTATGGGTACTGTACTGGTAACTCCCAAAAGAATCTGGATTGTGGTTTGGGAACAGAGAAAAAAAGCTCATTTAGGACCTGCACTTAGGAAGGGGGTAGGCAGCTGTATATCAGGGACTAAACCTTCTGAGAATAAAAACAGCTGGAGCTTGTTAAGGTAATTACACAGGGGAAAGCAGAATGTACTGGGAACTCCTCAGAAGAATCTGATTTGTGGTGAGGGGAGAGAGATAAAAGCTCATTTAAGAATGACATGAACATGCTGCGTAGGTAGCTGTTTATCAGTAAATATCTCCACTGAGATTAAGAAAAGCCGTAGCTTAATAAATTAAGTACTTCCTGGAATGGTTACTGTATTGGTAACTCCCCAAAAGAATCTGGATTGTGGTGAGGGAACAGAGAAAAAATCTCATTTAGGACCTGCAATTTCGAAGTGGGTAGGCAGCTGTATATCAGGGAGTAAACCTTCTGAGAATAAAAACAGCTGGAGCTTGTTAAGGTAATTACACAGGGGAAAGGATAATGTAGTGGAAACTCCTCAGAAGAATCTGATATGTGGTGAGGGGAGGGAGATAAAAGCTCATTTAGGAACGACATGAACATGCTGCGTAGGTGGCTGTTTATCAGTAAATATCTCCACTGAGATTAAGAAAAGCAGTAGCTTAATAAATTAAGTACTTCCTCGTATGGTTACTGTACTGGTAACTCCTCAAAAGAATCTGGATTGTGGTGAGGGAACAGAAAAAAAAGCTCATTTAGGACCTGCACATACGAAGGGGGTAGGCAGCAGTATATCAGGGAGTAAACCTTCTGAGATAAAAACAGCTGGAGCTTGTAAGGGAATTACACAGTGGAAAGGATAATGTTCTGGGAACTCCTCAGAAGAATCTGATTTGTGGTGAGGAGAGAGAGATAAAAGCTCATTTAGGAACGACATGAACATGCTGCGTAGGTGGCTGTTTATCAGTAAATATATCCACTGAGATTAAGAAAAGCAGTAGCTTAATAAATTAAGTACTTCCTCGTATGGTTACTGTACTGGTAACTCCCAAAAGAATCTGGATTGTGGTGAGGGACCAGAGAAAAAAGCTCATTTAGGACCTGCACTTACGAAGGGGGTAGGCAGCTGTATATCAGCGAGTAAACCTTCTGAGAATAAAAACAGCTGGAGCTTGTTAAGGTATTACACAGGGGAAAGGATAATGTACTGGGAACTCCTCAGAAGAATCTGATTTGTGGTGAGGGGAGAGAGATAAAAGCTCATTTAGGAACGACATGAACATGCTGCGTAGGTAGCTGTTTATCAGTAAATATCTCCACTGAGATTAAGAAAAGCAGTAGCTTAATAAATTAAGTACTTCCTGGTATGGTTACTGTACTGGTAACTCGCCAAAGAATCTGGATTGTGGTGAGGGAACAGAGAAAAAAGCTCATTTAGGACCTGCACTTACGAAGGGGGTAGGCAGCTGTATATCAGGGAGTAAACTTCTGAGAATAAAAACAGCTGGAGCTTGTTAAGGTAATTACACAGGGGAAAGGATAAAGTACTGGGAACTCCTCAGAAGAATCTGATTTGTGGTGAGGGGAGAGAGATAAAAGCTCATTTAGGAACGACATGAACATGCTGCGTAGTTAGCTGTTTATCAGTAAATATCTCCACTGAGATTAGGAAAAGCAGTAGGCTTAATAAATTAAGTACTTCCTGGTATGGTTACTGTACTGGTAATTCCCCAAAAGAATCTGGATTGTGGTGAGGGAACAGAGAAAAAAGCTCATTTAGAACCTGCACTTACGAAGGGGGTAGGCAGCTGTATATCAGGGAGTAAACCTTCTGAGAATAAAAAACAGCTGGAGCTTGTTAAGGTAATTACACAGGGGAAAGGATAATGTACTGGGAACTTCTCAGAAGAATCTGATTTGTGGTGAGGGGAGAGAGATAAAAGCTCATTTAGGAACGACATAAACATGCTGCGTAGGTAGCTGTTTATCAGTAAATATCTCCACTGAGATTAAGAAAAGCAGTAGCTTAATAAATTAAGTACTTCCTGGTATGGTTACTGTACTGGTAACTCCCCAAAAGAATCTGGATTGTGGTGAGGGAACAGAGAAAAAAGCTCATTTAGGATTTCCATTTAAGGGGGTAGGCAGCAGTATATCAGGGAGTAAACCTTCTGAGAATAAAAACAGCTGGAGCTTGTTAAGGTAATTACACAGGGGAAAGGATAATGTACTGGGAACTCCTCAGAAGATCTGATTTGTGGTGAGGGGAGAGAGATAAAAGCTCATTTAGGAACGACATGAACATGCTGCGTACGTAGCTGTTTATCAGTAAATATCTCCACTGAGATTAAGAAAAGCAGTAGCTTAATAAATTAAGTACTTCCTGGTATGGTTACTGTACTGGTAACTCCCCAAATGAATCTGGATTGTGGTGAGGGAACAGAGAAAAAAGCTCATTTAGGACCTGCACTTACGAAGGGGGTAGGCAGCTGTATATCAGGGAGTAAACCTTCTGAGAATAAAAACAGCTGGAGCTTGTTAAGGTAATTACACAGGGGAAATTATAAAGTACTGGGAACTCCTCCGAAGAATCTGATTTGTGGTGGGGGGATAGAGATAAAGCTCATTTAGGAACGACATGAACATGCTGCGTAGGTAGCTGTTTATCAGTATATATCTCCACTGAGATTAAGAAAAGCAGTAGCTTTATAAATTAAGTACTTCCTGGTATGGTTACTGTACTGGTAACTCCATAAAAGAATCTGGATTGTGGTGAGGGAACAGAGAAAAAAGCTCATTTAGGACCTGCACTGACGAAGGGGGTAGGCAGCTGTATATCAGGGAGTAAACCTTCTGAGAATAAAAACTGCTGGAGATTGTTAAGGTAATTACACAGGGGAAATTATATAGTACTGGGAAAGACTCAGAAGCATCTGATTTGTGGTGAGGGGAGAGAGATAAAAGCTCATTTAGGAACGACATGAACATCCTGCGTAGGTAGCTGTTTATCAGTAAATATCTCCACTGAGATTAAGAAAAGCAGTTGCTTAATAAATTAAGTACTTCCTGGTATGGTTACTGTACTGGTAACTCCCCAAAAGAATTTGGATTGTGGTGAGGGAACAGAGTAAAAAGCTCATTTAGGACCTGCACTTTCGAAGGGGAGGTAGGCAGCTGTATATCAGGGAGTAAACCTTCTGAGAATAAAAACAGCTGGATCTTGTTAAGGTAATTACACAGGGGAAATTATAAAGTACTGGGAACTCCTTAGAAGAATCTGATTTGTGGTGAGGGGAGAGAGATAAAAGCTCATTTAGGAACGACATGAACATACTGCGTAGGTAGCTGTTTATCAGTAAATATCTCCACTGAATTAAGAAAAGCAGTAGCTTAATAAATTAAGTACTTTCTGGTATGGTTACTGTACTGGTAACTCCCCAAAAGAATCTGGATTGTGGTGAGGGAACAGAGAAAAAAGCTCATTTAGGACCTGCACTTACGAAGGGGGTAGGCAGCTGTATATCAGGGAGTAAACCTTTTGTGAATAAAAACAGCTGGAGCTTGTTAAGGTAATTACACAGGGGAAAGGATAATGTACTGGGAACTCCTCAGAAGAATCTGATTCGTGGTGAGGGGAGAGAGATAAAAGCTCATGTTAGGAACGACATGAACATACTGCGTAGGTAGCTGTTTATCAGTAAATATCTCCACTGAGATTAAGAAAAGCAGTAGCTTAATAAATTAAGTACTTCCTGGTATGGTTACTGTACTGGTAACTCCCCAAAAGAATCTGGATTGTGGTGAGGGAACAGAGGAAAAAGCTCATTTAGGACCTCCACTTACGAAGGGGGTAGGCAGCTGTATATCAGGGAGTAAACTTCTGAGAATAAAAACAGCTGGAGCTTGTTAAGGTAATTACACAGGGGAAATTATAAAGTACTGGGAAGCTACTCAGAAGAATCTTTTTGTGGTGAGGGGAGAGAGAAAAAAGCACATTTAGGAACGACATGAACATGCTGCGTAGGTAGCTGTTTATCAATAAATATCTCCACTGAGATTAAGAAAAGCAGTAGCTTAATAAATTAAGTACTTCCTGGTATGGTTACTGTACTGGTAACTCCCCAAAAGAATCTGGATTGTGGTGAGGGAACAGAGACAAAAGCTCATTTAGGACCTGCACTTACGAAGGAGGTAGGCAGCTGTATATCAGGGAGTAAACCTTCTGAGAATAAAAACAGCTGGAGCTTGTTAAGGTAATTACACAGGGGAAAGGATAATGTACTGGGAACTCCTCAGAAGAATCTGATTTGTGGTGAGGGGAGAGAGATAAAAGCTCATTTAGGAACGACATGAACATGCTGCGTAGGTAGCTGTTTATCAGTAAATATCTCCACTGAGATTAAGAAAAGCAGTAGCTTAATAAATTAAGTACTTCCTGGTATGGTTACTGTACTGGTAACTCCCCAAAAGAATCTGGATTGTGGTGAGGGTAGAGAGAAAAAAAGCTCATTTAGGACCTGCACTTACGAAGGGGGTAGGCAGCTGTATATCAGGAAGTAAACCTTCTGAGAATAAAAACAGCTGGAGCTTGTTAAGGTAATTACACAGGGGAAAGGATAATGTACTGGGAACTCCTCAGAAGAATCTGATTTGTGTTGAAGGGAGAGAGATAAAAGCTCATTTAGGAACGACATGTACATGCTGCGTAGGTAGCTGTTTATCAGTAAATATCTCCACTGAGATTAAGAAAAGCAGTAGCTTAATAAATTAAGTACTTCCTGGTATGGTTACTGTACTGGTAACTCCCCAAAACAATCTGGATTGGGGTGAGGGAACAGAGACAAAAGCTCATTTAGGACCTGCACTTACGAAGGAGGTAGGCAGCTGTTTATCAGGGAGTAAACCTTCTGAGAATAAAAACAGCTGGAGCTTGTTAAGGTAATTACACAGGGGAAAGGATAATGTACCGGGAACTCCTCAGAGGAATCTGATTTGTGGTGAGGGGAGAGAGATAAAAGCTCATTTAGGAACGACATGAACATGCTGCGTAGGTAGCGGTTTATCAGTAAATATCTCCACTGCGATTAAGCAAAGCAGTAGCTTAATAAATTAAGTACTTCCTGGTATGGTTACTCTACTGGTAACTCCCCAAAAGAATCTGGATTGTGGTGAGGGAACAGAGAAAAAAGCTCATTTAGGACCTGCACTTACGAAGGGGGTAGGCAGCTGTATATCAGGGAGTAAACCTTCTGAGAATAAAAACAGCTGGAGCTTGTTAAGGTAATTAAAGAGGGGAAAGGATAATGTACTGGGAACAATTCAGATGAATCTGATTTGTGGTGAGGGGAGAGAGATAAAAGCTCATTTAAGAATGACATGAACATGCTGCGTAGGTAGCTGTTTATCAGTAAATATCTCCACTGAGATTAAGAAAAGCAGTAGCTTAATAAATTAAGTACTTCCTGGAATGGTTACTGTATTGGTAACTCCCAAAAGAATCTGGATTGTGGTGAGGGAATAGAGAAAAAATCTCATTTAGGACCTGCACTTTCGAAGTGGGTAGGCAGCTGTATATCAGGGACTAAACCTTCTGAGAATAAAACAGCTGGAGCTTGTTAAGGTAATTACACAGGGGAAAGGATAATGTAGTGGAAACTCCTCAGAAGAATCTGATATGTGGTGAGGGGAGGGAGATAAAAGCTCATTTAGGAACGACATGAACATGCTGCGTAGGTGGCTGTTTATCTGTAAATATCTCCACTGAGATTAAGAAAAGCAGTAGCTTAATAAATTAAGTACTTCCTGGTATGGTTACTGTACTGGTAACTCCTCAAAAGAATCTGGATTTTGGTGAGGGAACAGAAAAAAAAGCTCATTTAGGACCTGCACATACGAAGGGGGTAGGCAGCAGTATATCAGGGAGTAAACCTTCTGAGAATAAAAACAGCTGGAGCTTGTTAAGGGAATTACACAGTGGAAAGGATAATGTTCTGGGAACTCCTCAGAAGAATCTGATTTGTGGTGAGGAAGGAGAGATAAAGCTCATTTATGAACGACATGAACATGCTGCGTAGGTAGCTGTTTATCAGTAAATATCTCCACTGAGATTAAGAAAAGCAGTAGCTTAATAAATAAGTACTTCCTCGTATGGTTACTGTACTGGTAACTCCCCAAAAGAATCTGGATTGTGGTGAGGGACCAGAGAAAAAAGCTCATTTAGGACTGCACTTACGAAGGGGGTAGGCAGGTGTATATCAGCGAGTAAACCTTCTGAGAATAAAAACAGCTGGAGCTTGTTAAGGTATTACACAGGGGAAAGGATAATGTACTGGGAACTCCTCAGAAGAATCTGATTTGTGGTGAGGGGAGAGAGATAAAAGCTCATTTAGGAACGACATGAACATGCTGCGTAGGTAGCTGTTTATCAGTAAATATCTCCACTGAGATTAAGAAAAGCAGTAGCTTAATAAATTAAGTACTTCCTGGTATGGTTACTGTACTGGTAACTCGCCAAAGAATCTGGATTGTGGTGAGGGAACAGAGAAAAAAGCTCATTAGGACCTGCACTTACGAAGGGGGTAGGCAGCTGTATATCAGGGAGTAAACCTTCTGAGAATAAAAACAGCTGGAGCTTGTTAAGGTAATTACACAGGGGAAATTATAAAGTACTGGGAACTCCTCAGAAGAATCTGATTTGTGGTGAGGGGAGAGAGATAAAAGCTCATTTAGGAACGACATGAACATGCTGCGTAGGTAGCTGTTTATCAGTAAATATCTCCACTGAGATTAAGAAAAGCAGTAGCTTAATAAATTAAGTACTTCCTGGTATGGTTACTGTACTGGTAACTCCCCAAAAGAATCTGGATTGTGGTGAGGGAACTGAAAAAAAAGCTCATTTAGGACCTGCACTTATGAAGGGGGTAGGCATCAGTATATCAGGGAGTAAACTTCTGAGAATAAAAGCAGCTGGAGCTTGTTAAGGTAATTACACAGGGGAAAGGATAATGTATAGGGAACTCTTCAGAAGAATCTGATTTGTGGTGAGGGGAGAGAGATAAAAGCCCATTTAGGAACGACATGAACATGCTGCGTAGGTAGCTGTTTATCAGTAAATATCTAGACTGAGATTAAGAAAAGCAGTAGCTTAATAAATTAAGTACTTCCTCGTATGGGTACTGTACTGGTAACTCCCCAAAAGAATCTGGATTGTGGTTTGGGAACAGAGAAAAAAGCTCATTTAGGACCTGCACTTAGGAAGGGGGTAGGCAGCTGTATATCAGGGACTAAACCTTCTGAGAATAAAAACAGCTGGAGCTTGTTAAGGTAATTACACAGGGGAAAGCAGAATGTACTGGGAACTCCTCAGAAGAATCTGATTTGTGGTGAGGGGAGAGAGATAAAAGCTCATTTAAGAATGACATGAACATGCTGCGTAGGTAGCTGTTTATCAGTAAATATCTCCACTGAGATTAAGAAAAGCCGTAGCTTAATAAATTAAGTACTTCCTGGAATGGTTACTGTATTGGTAACTCCCCAAAAAGAATCTGGATTTTGGTGAGGGAACAGAGAAAAATCTCATTTAGACCTGCAATTTCGAAGTGGGTAGGCAGCTGTATATCAGGGAGTAAACCTTCTGAGAATAAAAACAGCTGGAGCTTGTTAAGGTAATTACACAGGGGAAAGGATAATGTAGTGGAAACTCCTCAGAAGAATCTGATATGTGGTGAGGGGAGGGAGATAAAAGCTCATTTAGGAACGACATGAACATGCTGCGTAGGTGGCTGTTTATCAGTAAATATCTCCACTGAGATTAAGAAAAGCAGTAGCTTAATAAATTAAGTACTTCCTCGTATGGTTACTGTACTGGTAACTCCTCAAAAGAATCTGGATTGTGGTGAGGGAACAGAAAAAAAAGCTCATTTAGGACCTGCACATACGAAGGGGGTAGGCAGCAGTATATCAGGGAGTAAACTTTCTGAGAATAAAAACAGCTGGAGCTTGTTAAGGGAATTACACAGTGGAAAGGATAATGTTCTGGGAACTCTCAGAAGAATCTGGTTTGTGGTGAGGAGAGAGAGATAAAAGCTCATTTAGGAACGACATGAACATGCTGCGTAGGTGGCTGTTTATCAGTAAATATATCCACTGAGATTAAGAAAAGCAGTAGCTTAATAAATTAAGTACTTCCTCGTATGGTTACTGTACTGGTAACTCCCCAAAAGAATCTGGATTGTGGTGAGGGACCAGAGAAAAAAGCTCATTTAGGACCTGCACTTACGAAGGGGGTAGGCAGCTGTATATCAGCGAGTAAACCTTCTGAGAATAAAAACAGCTGGAGCTTGTTAAGGTATTACACAGGGGAAAGGATAATGTACTGGGAACTCCTCAGAAGAATCTGATTTGTGGTGAGGGGAGAGAGATAAAAGCTCATTTAGGAACGACATGAACATGCTGCGTAGGTAGCTGTTTATCAGTAAATATCTCCACTGAGATTAAGAAAAGCAGTAGCTTAATAAATTAAGTACTTCCTGGTATGGTTACTGTACTGGTAACTCGCCAAAGAATCTGGATTGTGGTGAGGGAACAGAGAAAAAAGCTCATTTAGGACCTGCACTTACGAAGGGGGTAGGCAGCTGTATATCAGGGAGTAAACCTTCTGAGAATAAAAACAGCTGGAGCTTGTTAAGGTAATTACACAGGGGAAAGGATAAAGTACTGGGAACTCCTCAGAAGAATCTGATTTGTGGTGAGGGGAGAGAGATAAAAGCTCATTTAGGAACGACATGAACATGCTGCGTAGTTAGCTGTTTATCAGTAAATATCTCCACTGAGATTAGGAAAAGCAGTAGCTTAATAAATTAAGTACTTCCTGGTATGGTTACTGTACTGGTAATTCCCCAAAAGAATCTGGATTGTGGTGAGGGAACAGAGAAAAAAGCTCATTTAGAACCTGCACTTACGAAGGGGGTAGGCAGCTGTATATCAGGGAGTAAACCTTCTGAGAATAAAAACAGCTGGAGCTTGTTAAGGTAATTACACAGGGGAAAGGATAATGTACTGGAAACTTCTCAGAAGAATCTGATTTGTGGTGAGGGGAGAGAGATAAAAGCTCATTTAGGAACGACATAAACATGCTGCGTAGGTAGCTGTTTATCAGTAAATATCTCCACTGAGATTAAGAAAAGCAGTAGCTTAATAAATTAAGTACTTCCTGGTATGGTTACTGTACTGGTAACTCCCCAAAAGAATCTGGATTGTGGTGAGGGAACAGAGAAAAAAGCTCATTTAGGATTTCCATTTAAGGGGGTAGGCAGCAGTATATCAGGGAGTAAACCTTCTGAGAATAAAAACAGCTGGAGCTTGTTAAGGTAATTACACAGGGGAAAGGATAATGTACTGGGAACTCCTCAGAAGAATCTGATTTGTGGTGAGGGGAGAGAGATAAAAGCTCATTTAGGAACGACATGAACATGCTGCGTACGTAGCTGTTTATCAGTAAATATCTCCACTGAGATTAAGAAAAGCAGTAGCTTAATAAATTAAGTACTTCCTGGTATGGTTACTGTACTGGTAACTCCCCAAATGAATCTGGATTGTGGTGAGGGAACAGAGAAAAAAGCTCATTTAGGACCTGCACTTACGAAGGGGGGAGGCAGCTGTATATCAGGGAGTAAACCTTCTGAGAATAAAAACAGCTGGAGCTCGTTAAGGTAATTACACAGGGGAAATTATAAAGTACTGGGAACTCCTCCGAAGAATCTGATTTGTGGTGGGGGGATAGAGATAAAGCTCATTTAGGAACGACATGAACATGCTGCGTAGGTAGCTGTTTATCAGTATATATCTCCACTGAGATTAAGAAAAGCAGTAGCTTTATAAATTAAGTACTTCCTGGTATGGTTACTGTACTGGTAACTCCATAAAAGAATCTGGATTGTGGTGAGGGAACAGAGAAAAAAGCTCATTTAGGACCTGCACTGACGAAGGGGGTAGGCAGCTGTATATCAGGGAGTAAACCTTCTGAGAATAAAAACTGCTGGAGATTGTTAAGGTAATTACACAGGGGAAATTATATAGTACTGGGAAAGACTCAGAAGCATCTGATTTGTGGTGAGGGGAGAGAGATAAAAGCTCATTTAGGAACGACATGAACATCCTGCGTAGGTAGCTGTTTATCAGTAAATATCTCCACTGAGATTAAGAAAAGCAGTTGCTTAATAAATTAAGTACTTCCTGGCATGGTTACTGTACTGGTAACTCCCAAAAGGAATTTGGATTGTGGTGAGGGAACAGAGTAAAAAGCTCATTTAGGACCTGCACTTTCGAAGGGGGTAGGCAGCTGTATATCAGGGAGTAAACCTTCTGAGAATAAAAACAGCTGGATCTTGTTAAGGTAATTACACAGGGGAAATTATAAAGTACTGGGAACTCCTTAGAAGAATCTGATTTGTGGTGAGGGGAGAGAGATAAAAGCTCATTTAGGAACGACATGAACATACTGCGTAGGTAGCTGTTTATCAGTAAATATCTCCACTGAAATTAAGAAAAGCAGTAGCTTAATAAATTAAGTACTTTCTGGTATGGTTACTGTACTGGTAACTCCCCAAAAGAATCTGGATTGTGGTGAGGGAACAGAGAAAAAAGCTCATTTAGGACCTGCACTTACGAAGGGGGTAGGCAGCTGTATATCAGGGAGTAAACCTTTTGTGAATAAAAACAGCTGGAGCTTGTTAAGGTAATTACACAGGGGAAAGGATAATGTACTGGGAACTCCTCAGAAGAATCTGATTCGTGGTGAGGGGAGAGAGATAAAAGCTCATTTAGGAACGACATGAACATACTGCGTAGGTAGCTGTTTATCAGTAAATATCTCCACTGAGATTAAGAAAAGCAGTAGCTTAATAAATTAAGTACTTCCTGGTATGGTTACTGTACTGGTAACTCCCCAAAAGAATCTGGATTGTGGTGAGTGAACAGAGGAAAAAGCTCATTTAGGACCTCCACTTACGAAGGGGGTAGGCAGCTGTATATCAGGGAGTAAACCTTCTGAGAATAAAAACAGCTGGAGCTTGTTAAGGTAATTACACAGGGGAAATTATAAAGTACTGGGAACTACTCAGAAGAATCTTTTTGTGGTGAGGGGAGAGAGATAAAAGCACATTTAGGAACGACATGAACATGCTGCGTAGGTAGCTGTTTATCAATAAATATCTCCACTGAGATTAAGAAAAGCAGTAGCTTAATAAATTAAGTACTTCCTGGTATGGTTACTGTACTGGTAACTCCCCAAAAGAATCTGGATTGTGGTGAGGGAACAGAGACAAAAGCTCATTTAGGACCTGCACTTACGAAGGAGGTAGGCAGCTGTATATCAGGGAGTAAACCTTCTGAGAATAAAAACAGCTGGAGCTTGTTAAGGTAATTACACAGGGGAAAGGATAATGTACTGGGAACTCCTCAGAAGAATCTGATTTGTGGTGAGGGGAGAGAGATAAAAGCTCATTTAGGAACGACATGAACATGCTGCGTAGGTAGCTGTTTATCAGTAAATATCTCCACTGAGATTAAGAAAAGCAGTAGCTTAATAAATTAAGTACTTCCTGGTATGGTTACTGTACTGGTAACTCCCCAAAAGAATCTGGATTGTGGTGAGGGTAGAGAGAAAAAAGCTCATTTAGGACCTGCACTTACGAAGGGGGTAGGCAGCTGTATATCAGGAAGTAAACCTTCTGAGAATAAAAACAGCTGGAGCTTGTTAAGGTAATTACACAGGGAAAGGATAATGTACTGGGAACTCCTCAGAAGAATCTGATTTGTGTTGAAGGGAGAGAGATAAAAGCTCATTTAGGAACGACATGTACATGCTGCGTAGGTAGCTGTTTATCAGTAAATATCTCCACTGAGATTAAGAAAAGCAGTAGCTTAATAAATTAAGTACTTCCTGGTATGGTTACTGTACTGGTAACTCCCAAAAGAATCTGGATTGGGGTGAGGGAAACAGAGACAAAAGCTCATTTAGGACCTGCACTTACGAAGGAGGTAGGCAGCTGTTTATCAGGGAGTAAACCTTCTGAGAATAAAAACAGCTGAGCTTGTTAAGGTAATTACACAGGGGAAAGGATAATGTACCGGGAACTCCTCAGAGGAATCTGATTTGTGGTGAGGGGAGAGAGATAAAAGCTCATTTAGGAACGACATGAACATGCTGCGTAGGTAGCGGTTTATCAGTAAATATCTCCACTGCGATTAAGCAAAGCAGTAGCTTAATAAATTAAGTACTTCCTGGTATGGTTTCTCTACTGGTAACTCCCCAAAAGAATCTGGATTGTGGTGAGGGAACAGAGAAAAAAGCTCATTTAGGACCTGCACTTACGAAGGGGGTAGGCAGCTGTATATCAGGGAGTAAACCTTCTGAGAATAAAAACAGCTGGAGCTTGTTAAGGTAATTACACAGGGAAAAGGATAATGTACTGGGAACTCCTCAGAAGAATCTGATTTGTGGTGTGGGGAGAGAGATAAAAGCTCATTTAGGAACGACATGAACATGCTGCATACGTAGCTGTTTATCAGTAAATATCTCCACTGAGATTAAGAAAGCAGTAGCTTAATAAATTAAGTAATTCCTGGTATGGTTACTGTACTGGTAACTCCCCAAAAGAATCTGGATTGTGGTGAGGGAACAGAGAAAAAATCTCATTTAGGACCTGCACTTACGAAGGGGGTAGGCAGCTGTATATCAGGGAGTAAACCTACTGAGAATAAAAACAGCTGGAGCTTGTTAAAGTAATTACACAGGGGAAAGGATAATGTACTGGGAACTCCTCAGAAGAATCTGATTTGTGGTGAGGGGAGAGAGATAAAAGCTCATTTTGGAACGACATGAACATGCCGGGTAGGTAGCTGTTTATCAGTATATATCTCCACTGAGATTAAGAAAAGCAGTAGCTTAATAAATTAAGTACTTCCTGGTATGGTTACTGTACTGGTAACTCCCCAAAAGAATCTGGATTGTGGTGAGGGAACTGAGAAAAAAGCTCATTTAGGACCTGCACTTACGAAGGGGGTAGGCAGCTGTATATCAGGGAGTAAAGCTTCTGAGAATAAAAACAGCTGCAGCTTGTTAAGGTAATTACACAGGGGAAAGGATAATGTACTGGGAACTCCTCAGAAGAATCTGATTTGTGGTGAGGGGAGAGAGATAAAAGCTCATTTAGGAACGAAATGAACATGCTGCGTAGGTAGCTGTTTATCAGTAAATATCTCCACTGAGATTAAGAAAAGCAGTAGCTTAATAAATTAAGTACTTCCTGGTATGGTTACTGTACTGGTAACTCCCCAAAAGAATCTGGATTGTGGTGAGGGAACAGAGAAAAAAGCTCATTTAGGACCTGCACTTACGAAGGGGGTAGGCAGCTGTATATCAGGGAGTAAAGCTTCTGAGAATAAAAACAGCTGGAGCTTGTTAAGGTAATTACACAGGGGAAAGGATAATGTACTGGGAACTCCTCAGAAGAATCTGATTTGTGGTGAGGGGAGAGAGATAAAAGCTCATTTAGGAACGACAGGAACATGCTGCGTAGGTAGCTGTTATCAGTAAATATCTCCACTGAGATTAAGAAAAGCAGTAGCTTAATAAATTAAGTACTTCCTGGTATGGTTACTGTACTGGTAACTCCCAAAAGAATCTGGATTGTGGTGAGGGAACAGAGAAAAAAGCTCATTTAGGACCTGCACTTACGAAGGGGGTAGGCAGCTGTATATCAGGGAGTAAACCTTCTGAGAATAAAAACAGCTGGAGCTTGTTAAGGTAATTACCACAGGAGAAAGGATAAAGTACTGGGAACTCCTCAGAAGAATCTGATTTGTGGTGAGGGGAGAGAGATAAAAGCTCATTTAGGAACGACATGAACATGCTGCGTAGGTAGCTGTTTATCAGTAAATATCTCCACTGAGATTAAGAAAAGCAGTAGCTTAATAAATTAAATACTCCTGGTATGGTTACTGTACTGGTAACTCCCCAAAAGAATCTGGATTGTGGTGAGGGAACAGAGAAAAAAGCTCATTTAGGACCTGCACTTTCGAAGGGGGTAGGCAGCTGTATATCAGGGAGTAAAGCTTCTGAGAATAAAAACAGCTGGAGCTTGTTAAGGTAATTACACAGGGGAAAGGATAATGTACTGGGAACTCCTCAGAAGAATCTGATTTGTGGTGAGGGGAGAGAGATAAAAGCTCATTTAGGAACGACATGAACATGCTGCGTAGGTAGCTGTTTATCAGTAAATATCTACACTGAGATTAGAAAAGCAGTAGCTTAATAAATTAAGTACTTCCTGGTATGGTTACTGTACTGGTAACTCCCCAAAAGAATCTGGATTGTGGTGAGGGAACAGAGAAAAAAGCTCATTTAGGACCTGCACTTACGAAGGGGGTAGGCAGCTGTATATCAGGGAGTAAACCTTCTGAGAATAAAAACAGCTGGAGCTTGTTAAGGTAATTACACAGGGGAAAGGATAATGTACTGGAACTCCTCAGAAGAATCTGATTTGTGGTGAGGGGAGAGAGATAAAAGCTCATTTAGGAACGACATGAACATGCTGCGTAGGTAGCTGTTTATCAGTAAATATCTCCACTGAGCTTTAGAAAAGCAGTAGCTTAATAAAGTAAGTACTTCCTGGTATGGTTACTGTACTGGTAACTCCCCAAAGAATCTGGAATTGTGGTGAGGGAACAGAGAAAAATCTCATTTAGGACCTGCACTTACGAAGGGGGTAGGCAGCTGTATATCAGGGAGTAAAGCTTCTGAGAATAAAAACAGCTGCAGCTTGTTAAGGTAATTACACAGGGGAAAGGATAATGTACTGGGAACTCCTCAGAAGAATCTGATTTGTGGTGAGGGGAGAGAGATAAAAGCTCATTTAAGAACGACATGAACATGCTGCGTAGTAGCAGTTTATCAGTAAATATCTCCACTGAGATTAAGAAAAGCAGTAGCTTAATAAATTAAGTACTTCCTGGTATGGTTACTGTACTGGTAACTCCCCAAAAGAATCTGGATTGTGGTGAGGGAACAGAGAAAAAAGCTCATTTAGGACCTGCACTTTCGAAGGGGGTAGGCAGCTGTATATCAGGGAGTAAAGCTTCTGAGAATAAAAACAGCTGCAGCTTGTTAAGGTAATTACACAGGGGAAAGGATAATGTACTGGGAACTCCTCAGAAGAATCTGATTTGTGGTGAGGGGAGAGAGATAAAAGCTCATTTAGGAACGACATGAACATGCTGCGTAGGTAGCTGTTTATCAGTAAATATCTCCACTGAGATTAAGAAAAGCAGTAGCTTAATAAATTAAGTACTTCCTGGTATGGTTACTGTACTGGTAACTCCCCAAAATAATCTGGATTGTGGTGAGGGAACAGAGAAAAAAGCTCATTTAGGACCTGCACTTACGAGGGGGTAGGCAGCTGTAATATCAGGAGTAAACCTTCTGAGAATAAAAACAGCTGGAGCTTGTTAAGGTAATTACACAGGGGGAAAGGATAATGTACTGGGAACTCCTCAGAAGAATCTGATTTGTGGTGAGGGGAGAGAGATAAAAGCTCATTTAGGAACGACATGAACATGCTGCGTAGGTAGCTGTTTATCAGTAAATATCTCCACTGAGATTAAGAAAAGCAGTAGCTTAATAAATTAAGTACTTCCTGTATGGTTACTGTACTGGTAACTCCCCAAAAGAATCTGGATTGTGGTGAGGGAACAGAGAAAAAAGCTCATTTAGGACCTGCACTTACGAAGGGGGTAGGCAGCTGTATATCAGGGCGTAAAGCTTCTGAGAATAAAAACAGCTGCAGCTTCTTAAGGTAATTACACAGGGGTAAGGATAATGTTCTGGGAACTCCTCAGAAGAATCTGATTTGTCTTGAGGGGAGAGAGATAAAAGCTCATTTAGGAACGACATGAACATGCTGCGTAGGTAGCTGTTTATCAGTAAATATCTCCACTGAGATTAAGAAAAGCAGTAGCTTAATAAATTAAGTACTTCCTGGTATGGTTACTGTACTAGTAACTCCCCAAAAGAAACTGGATTGTGGTGAGGGAACAGAGAAAAAAGCTCATTTAGGACCTGCACTTTCGAGGGGGTAGGCAGCTGTATATCAGGGAGTAAGCTTCTGAGAATAAAAAACACCTGGAGCTTGTTAAGGTAATTACACAGGGGAAAGGATAATGTACTGGAACTCCTCAGAAGAATCTGATTTGTGGTGAGGGGAGAGAGATAAAAGCTCATTTAGGAACGACATGAACATGCTGCGTAGGTAGCTGTTTATCAGTAAATATCTCCACTGAGATTAAGAAAAGCAGTAGCTTAATAAATTAAGTACTTCCTGGTATGGTTACTGTACTGGTAACTCCCAAAAGAATCTGGATTGTGGTGAGGGAAGAGAGAAAAAAGCTCATTAGGAACTGCACTTAAGAAGGGGGTAGGCAGCTGTATATCAGGGAGTAAACCTTCTGAGAATAAAAACAGCTGGAGCTTGTTAAGGTAATTACACAGGGGAAAGGATATTGTACTGGGAACTCCTCAGAAGAATCTGATTTGTGGTGAGGGGAGAGAGATAAAATCTCATTTAGGAACGACATGGACATGCTGCGTAGGTAGCTGTTTATCAGTAAATATCTCCACTGAGATTAAGAAAAGCAGTAGCTTAATAAATTAAGTACTTCCTGGTATGGTTACTGTACTGGTAACTCCCCAAAAGAATCTGGATTGTGGTGAGGGACCAGAGAAAAAAGCTCATTTAGGACCTGCACTTACGAAGGGGGTAGGCAGCAGTATATCAGAGAGTAACCTTCTGAGAATAAAAGCAGCTGGAGCTTGTAAGGTAATTACACAGGGGAAAGGATAATGTACTGGGTACTCCTCAGAAGAATCTGATTTGTGGTGAGGGGAGAGATATAAAAGCTCATTTAGGAACGACATGAACATGCTGCGTAGGTAGCTGTTTATCAGTAAATATCTCCACTGAGATTAAGAAAAGCAGTAGCTTAATAAATTAAGTACTTCCTGGTATGGTTACTGTACTAGTAACTCCCCAAAACAATCTGGATTGTGGTGAGGGAACAGAGAAAAAAGCTCATTAGGACCTGCACTTTCGAAGGGGGTAGGCAGCTGTATATCAGGGAGTAAACCTTCTGAGAATAAAAACACCTGGAGCTTGTTAAGGTAATTACACAGGGGAAAGGATAATGTACTGGGAACTCCTCAGAAGAATCTGATTTGTGGTGAGGGGAGAGAGATAAAAGCTCATTAGGAACGACATGAACATGCTGCGTAGGTAGCTGTTTATCAGTAAATATCTCCACTGAGATTAAGAAAAGCAGTAGCTTAATAAATTAAGTACTTCCTGGTATGGTTACTGTACTGGTAACTCCCCAAAAGAATCTGGATTGTGGTGAGGGAAGAGAGAAAAAAGCTCATTTAGGAACTGCACTTAAGAAGGGGGTAGGCAGCTGTATATCAGGGAGTAAACCTTCTGAGAATAAAAACAGCTGGAGCTTGTTAAGGTAATTACACAGGGGAAAGGATATTGTACTGGGAACTCCTCAGAAGAATCTGATTTGTGGTGAGGGGAGAGAGATAAAATCTCATTTAGGAACGACATGGACATGCTGCGTAGGTAGCTGTTTATCAGTAAATATCTCCACTGAGATTAAGAAAAGCAGTAGCTTAATAAATTAAGTACTTCCTGGTATGGTTACTGTACTGGTAACTCCCCAAAAGAATCTGGATTGTGGTGAGGGACCAGAGAAAAAAGCTCATTTAGGACCTGCACTTACGAAGGGGGTAGGCAGCAGTATATCAGAGAGTAAACCTTCTGAGAATAAAAGCAGCTGGAGCTTGTTAAGGTAATTACACAGGGGAAAGGATAATGTACTGGGAACTCCTCAGAAGAATCTGATTTGTGGTGAGGGGAGAGATATAAAAGCTCATTTAGGAACGACATGAACATGCTGCGTAGGTAGCTGTTTATCAGTAAATATCTCCACTGAGATTATGAAAAGCAGTAGTTTAATAAATTAAGTACTTCCTGGTATGGTTACTGTACTGGTAACTCCCCAAAAGAATCTGGATTGTGGTGAGGGAACAGAGAAAAAAGCTCATTTAGGACCTGCACTTACGAAGGGGGTAGGCAGCTGTATATCAGGGACTAAACCTTCTGAGAATAAAAACAGCTGGAGCTTGTTAAGGTAATTACACAGGAGAAAGGATAAAGTACTGGGAACTGCTCAGAAGAATCTGATTTGTGGTGAGGGAGAGAGATAAAAGCTCATTTAGGAACGACATGAACATGCTGCGTAGGTAGCTGTTTATCAGTAAATATCTCCACTGAGATTAAGAAAAGCAGTAGCTTAATAAATTAAGTACTTCCTGGTATGGTTACTGTACTGGTAACTCCCCAAAAGAATCTGGATTGTGGTGAGGGAACAGAGAAAAAAGCTCATTTAGGACCTGCACTTTCGAAGGGGGTAGGCAGCTGTATATCAGGGAGTAAACCTTCTGAGAATAAAAACAGCTGGAGCTTGTTAAGGTAATTACACAGGGGAAAGGATAATGTACTGGGAACTCCTCAGAAGAATCTGATTTGTGGTGAGGGGAGAGAGATAAAAGCTCATTTAGGAACGACATGAACATGCTGCGTAGGTAGCTGTTTATCAGTAAATATCTCCACTGAGATTAAGAAAGCAGTAGCTTAATAAATTAAGTATTTCCTGGTATGGTTACTGTACTGGTAACTCCCCAAAAGAATCTGGATTGTGGTGAGGGAAGAGAGAAAAAAGCTAATTTAGGAACTGCACTTACGAAGGGGGTAGGCAGCTGTATATCAGGGAGTAAACCTTCTGAGATAAAAACAGCTGGAGCTTGTTAAGGTAATTACACAGGAGAAAGGATAAAGTACTGGGAACTCCTCAGAAGAATCTGATTTGTGGTGAGGGAAGAGAGATAAAAGCTCAATTATGAACGACATGAACATGCTGCGTAGGTAGCTGTTTATCAGTAAATATCTCCACTGAGCTTTAGAAAAGCAGTAGCTTAATAAATTAAGTACTTCCTGGTATGGTTACTGTACTGGTAACTCCCCAAAAGAATCTGGATTGTGGTGAGGGAACAGAGAAATAAGCTCATTTAGGACCTGCACTTACGAGGGGGTAGGCAGCTGTATATCAGGGAGTAAAGCTTCTGAGAATAAAAAACAGCTGCAACTTGTTAAGGTATTACACAGGGGAAAGGATAATGTACTGGGAACTCCTCAGAAGAATCTGATTTGTGGTGAGGGGAGAGAGATAAAAGCTCATTAGGAACGACATGAACATGCTGCGTAGGTAGCTGTTTATCAGTAAATATCTCCACTGAGATTAAGAAAAGCAGTAGCTTAATAAATTAAGTACTTCCTTGTATGGTTACTGTACTGGTAACTCCCAAAAAGAATCTGGATTTTCGTGAGGGAACTGAGAAAAAAGCTCATTTAGGACCTGCACTTAAGAAGGGGGTAGGCAGCTGTATATCAGGGAGTAAACCTTCTGAGAATAAAAACAGCTGCAGCTTGTTAAGGTAATTACACAGGGGAAAGGATAATATACTGGGAACTCCTCAGAAGTATCTGATTT
>NW_025960679.1:0-23556 GCF_023159225.1 Perognathus longimembris pacificus | reverse complement strand
GAGCTTGTTAAGGTATTACACAGGGGAAAGGATAATGTACTGGGAACACCTCAGAAAAAACTGATTTGTGGTGAGGGGAGAGATATAATAGCTCATTTAGGAACGACATGAACATGCTGCATACGTAGCTGTTTATCAGTAAATATCTCCACTGAGATTAAGAAAGCAGTAGCTTAATAAATTAAGTACTTCCTGGTATGGTTACTGTACTGGTAACTCCCCAAAAGAATCTGGATTGTGGTGAGGGAACAGAGAAAAAAGCTCATTTAGGACCTGCACTTAGGAAGGTGGTAGGCAGCAATATATCAGGGAGTAAACCTTCTGAGAATAAAAACAGCTGGAGCTTGTTAAGGTAATTACACAGGGGAAAGGATAACGTACTGGGCACTCCTCAGAAGAATCTGATTTGTGGTGAGGGGAGAGAGATAAAAGCTCATTTAGGAACGACATGAACATGCTGCGTTGGTAGCTTTTTATCAGTAAATATCTCCACTGAGATTAAGAAAAGCAGTAGCTTAATAAATTAAGTACTTCTGGTATGGTTACTGTACTGGTAAATCCCCAAAAGAATCTGGATTGTGGTGAGGGAACAGAGAAAAAAGCTCATTTAGGACCTGCACTTACGAAAGGGGTGGGCAGCTGTATATCAGGGAGTAAACCTTCTGAGAATAAAAACAGCTGGAGCTTGTTAAGGTAATTACACAGGGAAAGGACAATGTACTGGGAACTCCTCAGAAGAATCTGATTTGTGGTGAGGGGAGAGAGATAAAAGCTCATTTAGGAACGACATGAACATGCTGCGTAGGTAGCTGTTTATCAGTAAATATCTCCACTGATATTAAGAAAAGCAGTAGCTTAATAAATTAAGTACTTCCTGGAATGATTACTGTACTGGTAACTCCCCAAAAGAATCTGGATTGTGGTGAGGGAACAGAGAAAAAAGCTCATTTAGGACCGGCACTTACGAAGGGGGTAGGCAGCTGTATATCAGGGAGTAAACAGTCTGAGAATAAAAACAGCTGGAGCTTGTTAAGGTAATTACAAAGGGGAACGGATAATGTACTGGGAACTCCTCAGAAGAATCTGATTCGTGGTGAGGGGACAGAGATAAAAGCTCATTTAGGAACGACATGAACATGCTGCGTAGGTAGCTGTTTATCAGTAAATATCTTCTGAGATTAAGAAAAGCAGTAGCTTTATAAATTAAGTACTTCCTGGTATGGTTACTGTACTGGTAACTCCCCAAAAGAATCTGGATTGTGGTGAGGGAACAGAGTAAAAAGGTCATTTAGGACCTGCACATACGAAGGGGGTAGGCAGCTGTATATCAGGGAGTAAAACTTCTGAGAATAAAAACAGCTGGAGCTAGCTAAGGTAATTACACAGGGGAACGGATAATGTACTGGGAACTCCTCAGAAGAATCTGATTTGTGGTGAGGGGGAGAGAGATAAAAGCTCATTTAGGAACGACATGAACATGCTGCGTAGGTAGCTGTTTATCAGTAAATATCTCGACTGTGATTAAGAAAAGCAGTAGCTTAATAAATTAAGTACTTCCTGGTATGGTTACTGTACTGGTAACTCCCAAAAGAATCTGGATTGTGGTGAGGGAACAGAGAAAAAAGCTCATTTACGACCTGCACTTACGAAGGGGGTAGGCAGCTGTATATCAGGGAGTAAACCTTCTGAGAATAAAAACAGCTGGAGCTTGTTAAGGTAATTACACAGGGGAAAGGATAATGTACTGGGAACTCCTCAGAAGAATCTGATTTGTATTGAGGGGAGTGAGATAAAAGCTCATTTAGGAATGACATGAACATGCTGTGTAGGTAGCTGTTTATCAGTAAATATCTCCACTGAGATTAAGAAAAGCAGTAGCTTAATAAATTAAGTACTTCCTGGTATGTTACTGTTCTGGTAACTCCCCAAAAGAATCTGGATTGCGGTGAGGGAACAGAGAAAAAAGCTCATTTAGGACCTGCACTTACGAAGGGGGTAGGCAGCTGTATATCAGGGAGTAAACCTTCTGAGAATAAAAACAGCTGGGCTTGTTAAGGTAATTACACAGGAGAAAGGATAATGTACTGAGAACTCCTCAGAAGAATCCGATTCGTGGTGAGGGGATTGGGATAAAAGCTTATTTAGGAACGACATGAACATGCTGCGTACGTAGCTGTTTATCAGTAAATATCTCCACTGAGATTAAGAAAAGCAGTAGCTTAATAAATTAAGTACTTCCTGGTAAGGTTACTGTACTGGTCACTCCACAAAAGAATCTGGATTGTGGTGAGCGAACAGAGAAAAAAGCTCATTTAGGACCTACACTTACGAAGGGGGTAGGCAGCTGTATATCAGGGAGTAAACCTTCTGAGAATAAAAACAGCTGGAGCTTGTTAAGGGTAATTACACAGGGGAAAGGATAATGTACTGGGAACTCCTCAGAATAATCTGATTTGTGGTGAGGGGAGAGAGATAAAAGCTCATGTAGGAACGACATGAACATGCTGCGTAGGTAGATGTTTATCAGTAAATATCTCCACTGAGACTAAGAAAAGCAGTAGCTTAATAAATTAAGTACTTCCTGGTATGGTTACTGTACTGGTAACTCCCCAAAGAATCTGGATTGTGGTGAGGGAACAGAGAAAAAAGCTCATTCAGACCCTGCACTTTCGAAGGGGGTAGGCAGCTGTATATCAGGGAGTAAACCTTCTGAGAATAAAAACAACTGGAGCTTGTTACGGTAATTACACAGGGGAAAGGATAATGTACTGGGAACTCCTCAG
Source organism: Perognathus longimembris pacificus (assembly GCF_023159225.1). NCBI lineage: Eukaryota > Metazoa > Chordata > Mammalia > Rodentia > Heteromyidae > Perognathus > Perognathus longimembris. The sequence goes on along the minus strand of NW_025960679.1, from coordinate 20,773 downwards.
AATTAACTGATTTGTGGTGAGGGGAGAGAGATATAATCTCAGTTAGGAACGACATGAACATGCTGCGTAGGTAGCTGTTTATCAGTAAATATCTCCACTGAGATTAAGAAAAGCAGTAGCTTAATAAATTAAGTACTTCCTGGTATGGTTACTGTACTGGTAACTCCCCAAAAGAATCTGGATTGTGGTGAGGGAACAGAGAAAAAAGCTCATTTAGGACCTGCACTTATGAAGGGGGTAGGCAGCTGTATATCAGGGACTAAACCTTCTGAGAATAAAAACAGCTGGAGCTTGTTAAGGTAATTACACAGGGGAAAGGATAATGTACTGGGAACTCCTCAGAAGAATCTGATTTGTGCTGAGGGGAGAGAGATAAAAGCTCATTTAGGAACGACATGAACATGCTGAGTAGGTAGCTGTTTATCAGTAAATATCTCCACTGAGATTAAGAAAAGCAGTAGCTTAATTAATTAAGTACTTCCTGGTATGGTCACTGTACTGGTAACTCCCCAAAGAATCTGTATTGTAGTGAGGGAACAGAGAAAAAAGCTCATTTAGGACCTGCACTTACGACGGGGTAGGCAGCTGTATATCAGGGAGTAAACCTTCTGAGAATAAAAACAGCTGGAGCTTGTTAAGGTAATTACACAGGGGAAAGGATAATGTACTGGGAACTCCTCAGAAAAACTGATTTGTGGTGAGGGGAGAGATATAATAGCTCATTTAGGAACGACATGAACATGCTGCATACGTAGCTGTTTATCAGTAAATATCTCCACTGAGATTAAGAAAAGCAGTAGCTTAATAAATTAAGTACTTCCTGGTATGGTTACTGTACTGTTAACTCCCCAAAAGAATCTGGATTGTGGTGAGGGAACAGAGAAAAAAGCTCATTTAGGACCTGCACTTAGGAAGGTGGTAGGCAGCAATATATCAGGGAGTAAACCTTCTGAGAATAAAAACAGCTGGAGCTTGTTAAGGTAATTACACAGGGGAAAGGATAACGTACTGGGCACTCCTCAGAAGAATCTGATTTGTGGTGAGGGGAGAGAGATAAAAGCTCATTTAGGAACGACATGAACATGCTGCGTTGGTAGCTGTTAATCAGTAAATATCTCCACTGATATTAAGAAAAGCAGTAGCTTAATAAATTAAGTACTTCCTGGAATGATTACTGTACCGGTAACTCCCCAAAAGAATCTGGATTGTGGTGAGGGAACAGAGAAAAAAGCTCATTTAGGACCGGCACTTACGAAGGGGGTAGGCAGCTGTATATCAGGGAGTAAACCTTCTGAGAATAAAAACAGCTGGAGCTTGTTAAGGTAATTACAAAGGGGAAAGGATAATGTACTGGGAACTCCTCAGAAGAATCTGATTCGTGGTGAGGGGACAGAGATAAAAGCTCATTTAGGAACGACATGAACATGCTGCGTAGGTAGCTGTTTATCAGTAAATATCTTCTGAGATTAAGAAAAGCAGTAGCTTAATAAATTAAGTACTTCCTGGTATGGTTACTGTACTGGTAACTCCCCAAAAGAATCTGGATTGTGGTGAGGGAACAGAGTAAAAAGGTCATTTAGGACCTGCACATACGAAGGGGGTAGGCAGCTGTATATCAGGGAGTAAAACTTCTGAGAATAAAAACAGCTGGAGCTAGCTAAGGTAATTACACAGGGGAACGGATAATGTACTGGAACTCCTCAGAAGAATCTGATTTGTGGTGAGGGGAGAGAGATAAAAGCTCATTTAGGAACGACATGAACATGCTGCGTAGGTAGCTGTTTATCAGTAAATATCTCGACTGTGATTAAGAAAGCAGTAGCTTAATAAATTAAGTACTTCCTGGTATGGTTACTGTACTGGTAACTCCCAAAAGAATCTGGATTGTGGTGAGGGAACAGAGAAAAAAGCTCATTTACGACCTGCACTTACGAAGGGGGGTAGGCAGCTGTATATCAGGGAGTAAACCTTCTGAGAATAAAAACAGCTGGAGCTTGTTAAGGTAATTACACAGGGGAAAGGATAATGTACTGGGAACTCCTCAGAAGAATCTGATTTGTATTGAGGGGAGTGAGATAAAAAGCTCATTTAGGAATGACATGAACATGCTGTGTAGGTAGCTGTTTATCAGTAAATATCTCCACTGAGATTAAGAAAAGCAGTAGCTTAATAAATTAAGTACTTCCTGGTATGGTTACTGTTCTGGTAACTCCCCAAAAGAATCTGGATTGCGGTGAGGGAACAGAGAAAAAAGCTCATTTAGGACCTGCACTTACGAAGGGGGTAGGCAGCTGTATATCAGGGAGTAAACCTTCTGAGAATAAAAACAGCTGGGGCTTGTTAAGGTAATTACACAGGGAGAAAGGATAATGTACTGAGAACTCCTCAGAAGAATCCGATTCGTGGTGAGGGGATTGGGATAAAAGCTTATTTAGGAACGACATGAACATGCTGCGTACGTAGCTGATTATCAGTAAATATCTCCACTGAGATTAAGAAAAGCAGTAGCTTAATAAATTAATACTTCCTGGTATGGTTACTGTACTGGTAACTCCCCAAAGAATCTGGATTGTGGTGAGGGAACAGAGAAAAAAGCTCATTTAGGACCTGCACTTTCGAAGGGGGTAGGCAGATGTATATCAGGGAGTAAACCTTCTGAGAATAAAAACAGCTGGAGCTTGTTAAGGTAATTACAAAGCGGAAAGGATAATGTACTGGGAACTCCTCAGAAGAATCTGATTTATGGTGAGGGGAGAGAGATAAAAGCTCATTTAGGAACGACATGAACATGCTTCGTACGTAGCTGTTTATTAGTAAGTATCTCCACTGAGATTAAGAAAAGCAGTAGCTTAATAAATTAAGTACTTCCTGGTATGGTTACTGTACTGGTAACTCCCCAAAAGAATCTGGATTGTGGTGAGGGAACAGAGAAAAAAGCTCATTTAGGACATGCACTTACGAAGGGGGTAGGCAGCTGTATTTCAGGGAGTAAACCTTCTGAGAATAAGAACAGCTGGAGCTTGTTAAGGTAATTACACAGAGGAAAGGATATTGTACTGGGAACTCTCAGAAGAATCTGATTTGTTGTGAGGGGAGAGAGATGAAAGCTCATTTAGGAACGACATGAACATGCTGCGTAGGTAGCTGTTTATCAGTAAATATCTCCGCTGAGATTAAGAAAAGCAGTAGCTTAATAAATTAAGTACTTCCTGGTATGGTTACTGTACTGGTAACTCCACAAAAGAATCGGGATTGTGGTTTGGGAACAGAGAAAAAGGCTCATTTATGACCTGCACTTACGAAGGGAGTAGGCAGCTGTATATCAGGGAGTAAACCTTCTGAGAATAAAAACAGCTGGAGCTTGTTAAGGTAATTACACAGGGGAACGGAAAATGTACTGGGAACAATTCAGAAGAATCTGATTTGTGGTGAGGGGAGAGAGATAAAAGCTCATTTAGGAACGACATGAACATGCTGCGTAGGTAGCTGTTTATCAGTAAATATCTCCACTGAGATTAAGAAAAGCAGTAGCTTAATAAATTAAGTACTTCCTGGTATGGTTACTGTACTGGTAACTCCCAAAATAATCTGGATTGTGGTGAGGGAACAGAGAAAAAAGCTCATTTAGAACCTGCACTTTCGAAGGGGGTAGGCAGATGTATGTCAGGGAGTAAACCTTCTGAGAATAAAAACAGCTGGAGCTTGTTAAGGTAATTACAAAGGAGAAAGGATAATGTACTGGGAACTCCTCAGAAGAATCTGATTTGTGGTGAGGGGAGAGAGATAAAAGCTCATTTAGAACGACATGAACATGCTGGGTACGTAGCTGTTTATCAGTAAATATCTCCACTGAGATTAAGAAAAGCAGTAGCTTAATAAATTAAGTACTTCCTGGTATGGTTACTGTACTGGTCACTCCACAAAAGAATCTGGATTGTGGTGAGGGAACAGAGAAAAAACTCATTTAGGACCAGCACTTATGAAGGTGGTAGGCAGCTGTATATCAGGGAGTAAACCTTCTGATAATAAAAACAGCTGGAGCTTGTTAAGGTAATTACACAGGGGAAAGGATAATGTACTGGGAACTCCTCAGAAGAATCTGATTTGTGGTGTGGGGGAGAGAGATAAAAGCTCATTTAGGAACGACATGAACATGCTGCGTAGGTAGCTGTTATCAGTAAATATCTCCGCTGAGATTAAGAAAAGCAGTAGCTTAATAAATTAAGTACTTCCTGGTATGGTTACTGTACTGGTAACTCCACAAAAGAATCGGGATTGTGGTTTGGGAACAGAGAAAAAAATCTCATTTATGACCTGCACTTACGAAGGGAGTAGAAAGCTGTATATCAGGGAGTAAACCTTCTGAGAATAAAAACAGCTGGAGCTTGTTAAGGTAATTACACAGGGGAACGGAAAATGTACTGGGAACAATTCAGAAGAATCTGATTTGTGGTGAGGGGAGAGAGATAAAAGCTCATTTAGGAACGACATGAACATGCTGCGTAGGTAGCTGTTTATCAGTAAATATCTCCACTGAGATTAAGAAAAGCAGTAGCTTAATAAATTAAGTACTTCCTGGTATGGTTACTGTACTAGTAACTCCCCAAATAATCTGGATTGTGGTGAGGGAACAGAGAAAAAGCTCATTTAGAACCTGCACTTTCGAAGGGGGTAGGCAGATGTATGTCAGGGAGTAAACCTTCTGAGAATAAAAACAGCTGGAGCTTGTTAAGGTAATTACAAAGGGGAAAGGATAATGTACTGGGAACTCCTCAGAAGAATCTGATTTGTGGTGAGGAGAGAGAGATAAAAGCTCATTTAGGAACGACATGAACATGCTGGGTACGTAGCTGTTTATCAGTAAATATCTCCACTGAGATTAAGAAAAGCAGTAGCTTAATAAATTAAGTACTTCCTGGTATGGTTACTGTACTGGTAACTCCCCAAAAGAATCTGGATTGTGGTGAGGGAACAGAGAAAAAAGCTCATTTAGGACCTGCACTTACGAAGGGGTAGGCAGCTGTATATCAGGGAGTAAACCTTCTGAGAATAAAAACAGCTGGAGCTTGTTAAGGTAATTACACAGGGGAAAGGATAATGTACTGGGAACTCCTCAGAAGAATCTGATTTGTTGTGAGGGGAGAGAGATAAAAGCTCATTTAGGAACGACATGAACATGCTGCGTAGGTAGCTGTTTATTAGTAAATATCTCCACTGAGATTAAGAAAAGCAGTAGCTTAATAAATTAAGTACTTCCTGGCATGGATACTGTACTGGTAACTCCCCAAAAGAATCTGGATTGTGGTGAGGGAACAGAGAAAAAGCTCCTTTAGGACCTGCACTTACGAAGGGGGTACCAGCTGTATATCAGTGAGTAAACCTTCTGAGAATAAAAACAGCTGGAGCTTGTTAAGGTAATTACACAGGGGAAAGTTAATGTACTGGGAACAATTCAGAAGAATCTGATTTGTGGTGAGGGGAGAGAGATAAAAGCTCATTTAGGAACGACATGAACATGCTGCGTAGGTAGCTGTTTATCAGTAAATATCTCCACTGAGATTAAGAAAAGCAGTAGCTTAATAAATTAAGTACTTCCTGGTTATGGTTACTGTACTGGAAACTCCCCAAAAGAATCTGGATTGTGGTGAGGGGAACAGAGAAAAAAGCTCATTTAGGACCTGTACTTACGAAGGGGGTAGGCAGCTGTTTATCAGGGAGTAAACCTTCTGAGAAAAAAACAGCTGGAGCTTGTTAAGGTAATTACACAGGGGAAAGGATAATGTACTGGGAACTTCTCAGAAGAATCTGATTTGTGGTGAGGGAGAGAGATAAAAGCTCATTTAGGAACGATATGAACATTTTGCGTACGTAGCTGTTTATCAGTAAATATCACCACTGAGATTAAGAAAAGCAGTAGCTTAATGAATTAAGTACTTCCTGGTATGGTTCCTGTACTGGTAACTCCCCAAAAGAATCTGGATTGTGTTTTGGGAACAGAGAAAAAAGCTCATTTATGACCTGCACTTACGAAGGGAGTAGGTAGCTGTATATAAGGGAGTAAACCTTCTGAGAATAAAAACAGCTGGAGATTGTTAAGGTAATTACTCAGGGGAACGGATAATGTACTGGGAACAATTCAGAAGAATCAGATTTGTGGTGAGGGGAGAGAGATAAAAGCTCATTTAGGAACGACATGAACATGCTTCGTACTTAGCTGTTTATCAGTAAGTATCTCCACTGAGATTAAGAAAAGAAGTAGCTTAATAAATTAAGTACTTCCTGGTATGGTTACTGTACTGGTAACTCAACAAAAGAATCTGGATTGTTTTGAGGGAACAGAGAAAAAAGCTCATTTAGGACCTGCACTTACGAAGGGGTAGGCAGCTGTATATCAGGGAGTAAACGTTCTGAGAATAAAAACAGCTGGAGCTTGTTAAGGTAATTACACAGGGGAAAGGATAATGTACTGGGAACTCCTTAGAAGAATCTGATTTGTTGTGAGGGGAGAGAGATAAAAGCTCATTTAGGAACGACATGAACATGCTGCGTAGGTAGCTGTTTATTAATAAATATCTCCACTGAGATTAAGAAAAGCAGTAGCTTAATAAATTAAGTACTTCCTGGTATGGATACTGTACTGGTAACTCCCCAAAAGAATCTGGATTGTGGTGAGGGAACAGAGAAAAAGCTCCTTTAGGACCTGCACTTACGAAGGGGGTAGGCAGCTGTATATCAGTGAGTAAACCTTCTGAGAATAAAAACAGCTGGAGCTTGTTAAGGTAATTACACAGGGGAAAGGTTAATGTACTGGGAACAATTCAGAAGAATCTGATTTGTGGTGAGGGGAGAGATAAAAGCTCATTTAGGAACGACATGAACATGCTGCGTAGGTAGCTGTTTATCAGTAAATATCTCCACTGAGATTAAGAAAAGCAGTAGCTTAATAAAATAAGTACTTCCGGGTATGGTTACTGTACTGGAAACTCCCCAAACGAATCTGGATTGTGGTGATGGAACAGAGAAAATAGCTCATTTAGGACCTGTACTTACGAAGGGGGTAGGCAGCTGTATATCAGGGAGTAAACCTTCTGAGAATAAAAACAGCTGGAGCTTGTTAAGGTAATTACACAGGGGAAAGGATAATGTACTGGGAACTCCTCAGAAGAATCTGATTTGTGGTGAGGGGAGAGAGATAAAATCTCATTTAGGAACGACATGAACATGTTGCGTACGTAGCTGTTTATCAGTAAATATCACCACTGAGATTAAGAAAAGCAGTAGCTTAATGAATTAAGTACTTCCTGGTATGGTTCCTGTACTGGTAACTCCGCAAAAGAATATGGATTGTGGTTTGGGAACAGAGAAAAAAGCTCATTTATGACCTGCACTTACGAGGGAGTAGGCAGATGTATATAAGGGAGTAAACCTTCTGAGAATAAAAACAGCTGGAGATTGTTAAGGTAATTACACAGGGGAACGGATAATGTACTGGGAACAATTCAGAAGAATCTGATTTGTGGTGAGGGGAGAGAGATAAAAGCTCATTTAGGAACGACATGAACATGCTGCGTAGGTAGCTGTTTATCAGTAAATATCTCCACTGAGATTAAGAAAAGCAGTAGCTTAATAAATTAATACTTCCTGGTATGGTTACTGTACTGGTAACTCCCCAAAGAATCTGGATTGTGGTGAGGGAACAGAGAAAAAAGCTTCATTTAGGACCTGCATTTACGAACGGCGTAGGCAGCTGTATTTCAGGGAGTAAACCTTCTGAGAATAAGAACAGCTGGAGCTTGTTAAGGTAATTACACAGAGGAAAGGATAATGTACTGGGAACTCCTCAGAAGAATCTGATTTGTTGTGAGGGGAGAGAGATGAAAGCTCATTTACGAACGACATGAACATACTGCGTAGGTAGCTGTTTATCAGTAAATATCTCCACTGAGATAAGAAAAGCAGTAGCTTAATAAATTAAGTACTTCCTGGTATGGTTACTGTACTGGAAACTCCCCAAAAGAATCTGGATTGTGGTGAGGGAACAGAGAAAAAATCTCATTAAGACCTGCACTTACGAAGGGGTAGGCAGCTGTATATCAGGGAGTAAACCTTCTGAGAATAAAAACAACTGGAGCTTGTTAAGGTAATTACACAGGGGAAAGGATAGTGTACTGGGAACTCCTCAGAAGAATCTGATTTGTGGTGAGGGGAGAGAGATAAAACCACATTTAGGAACGACATGAACATGCTGCGTACGTAGCTGTTTATCAGTAAATATCTCCACTGAGATTAAGAAAAGCAGTAGCTTAATAAATTAAGTACTTCCTGGTATGGTTACTGTACCGGTAACTCCCCAAAAGAATCTGGATAGTGTGAGGGAACAGAGAAAAAAGCTCATTTAGGACCTGCACTTACGAAGGAGTAGGCAGCTGTATATCAGGGAGGAAACCTTCTGAGAATAAAAACAGCTGGAAGCTTGTTAAGGTAATTACACAGGGGAAAGGATAATGTACTGGGAACTCCTCAGAAGAATCTGATTTGTGGTGAGGGGAGAGACATAAAAGGTCATTTAGGAACGACATGAACATGCTGCGTACGTAGCTGTTTATCAGAAAATATCTCCACTGAGATTAAGAAAAGCAGTAGCTTAATAAATTAAGTACTTCCTCGTATGGTTACTGTACTGGTAACTCCCCAAAAGAATCTGGATTGTGGTGAGGGAACAGAGAAAAAGCTCCTTTAGGACCTGCACTTAAGAAGGGGGTAGGGCAGCTGTATATCAGTGAGTAAACCTTCTGAGAATAAAAAGAGCTGGAGCTTGTTAAGGTAATTACACAGGGGAAAGGTTAATGTACTGGGAACAATTCAGAAGAATCTGATTTGTGGTTAGGGGAGAGAGATAAAAGCTCATTTAGGAACGACATGAACATGCTGCGTAGGTAGCTGTTTATCAGTAAATATCTCCACTGAGATTAAGAAAAGCAGTAGCTTAATAAATTAAGTACTTCCTGGTATGGTTACTGTACTGGAAACTCCCCAAAAGAATCTGGATTGTGGTGAGGGAACTGAGAAAAAAGCTCATTAGGACCTGTACTTACGAAGGGGGTAGGCAGCTGTTTATCAGGGAGTAAACCTTCTGAGAATAAAAACAGCTGGAGCTTGTTAAGGTAATTACACAGGGGAAAGGATAATGTACTGGGAACTCCTCAGAAGAATCTGATTTGTGGTGAGGGGAGAGAGATAAAAGCTCATTTAGGAACGATATGAACATGTTGCGTACGTAGCTGTTTATCAGTAAATATCACCACTGAGATTAAGAAAAGCAGTAGCTTAATGAATTAAGTACTTCCTGGTATGGTTCCTGTACTGGTAACTCCCCAAAAGAATCTGGATTGTGTTTTGGGAACAGAGAAAAAAGCTCATTTATGACCTGCACTTACGAAGGGAGTAGGTAGCTGTATATAAGGAGTAAACCTTCTGAGAATAAAAACAGCTGGAGATTGTTAAGGTAATTTCTCAGGGGAACGGATAATGTACTGCGAACAATCAGAAGAATCTGATTTGTGGTGAGGGGAGAGAGATAAAAGCTCATTTAGGAACGACATGAACATGCTGCGTAGGTAGCTGTTTATCAGTAAATATCTCCACTGAGATTAAGAAAAGCAGTAGCTTAATAAATTAAGTACTTCCTGGTATGGTTACTGTACTGGTAACTCTCCAAAAGAATCTGGATTGTGTTGAGGGAACAGAGAAAAAAGCTCATTTAGGACCTGCACTTACGAAGGGGGTAGGCAGCTGTATTTCAGGGAGTAAACCTTCTGAGAATAAGAACAGCTGGAGCTTGTTAAGGTAATTACACAGAGGAAAGGATAATGTACTGGGAACTCCTCAGAAGAATCTGATTTGTTGTGAGGGGAGAGAGATGAAAGCTCATTTACGAACAACATGAACATGCTGCATAGGTAGCTGTTTATCAGTAAATATCTCCCACTGAGATTAAGAAAAGCAGTAGCTTAATAAATTAAGTATTTCCTGGTATGGTTACTGTACTGGAAACTCCCCAAAAGAATCTGGATTGTGGTGAGGGAACAGAGAAAAAAGCTCATTTAGGACCTGCACTTACGAAGGGAGTAGGCAGCTGTATATCAGGGAGGAAACCTTCTGAGAATAAAAACAGCTGGAGCTTGTTAAGGTAATTACACAGGGGAAAGGATAATGTACTGGGAACTCCTCAGAAGAATCTGATTTGTGGTGAGGGGAGAGAGATAAAAGGTCATTTAGGAACGACATGAACATGCTGCGTACGTAGCTGTTTATCAGAAAATATCTCCACTGAGATTAAGAAAAGCAGTAGCTTAATAAATTAATTACTTCCTGGTATGGTTACTGTACTTGTAACTCCCAAAAGAATCTGGATTGTGGTGAGGGAACAGAGAAAAAGCTCCTTTAGGACCTGCACTTACGAAGGGGGTAGGCAGCTGTATATCAGTGAGTAAACCTTCTGAGAATAAAACAGCTGGAGCTTGTTAAGGTAATTACACAGGGGAAAGGTTAATGTACTGGGAACAATTCAGAAGAATCTGATTTGTGGTGAGGGTAGAGAGATAAAAGCTCATTTAGCAACGACATGAACATGCTGCGTAGGTAGCTGTTTATCAGTAAATATCTCCACTGAGATTAAGAAAAGCAGTAGCTTAATAATTAAGTATTTCCTGGTATGGTTACTGTACTGGAAACTCCTCAAAAGAATCTGGATTGTTTTGAGGGAACAGAGAAAAAAGCTCATTTAGGACCTGCAATTTCGAAGGGGGTAGGAAGCTGTATATCAGGGAGTAAACCTTCTGAGAATAAAAACAGCTGGAGCTTGTTAAGGTAATTACACAGGGGAAAGTAAAATGTACTGGGAACTCCTCAGAAGAATCTGATTTGTGGTGAGGGGAGAGAGATAAAAGCTCATTTAGGAACGACATGAACATGCTGCGTACGTAGCTGTTTATCAGTAAATATCTCCACTGAGATTAAGAAAAGCAGTAGCTTAATAAATTAAGTACTTCCTGGTATAGTTACTGTACCGGTCACTCCACAAAAGAATCTGTATTGTGGTGAGGGAACAGAGAAAAAAGCTCATTTAGGACCTGCACTTACGAAGGGGGTAGGCAGCTGTATATCAGGGAGTAAACCTTCTGAGAATAAAAACAGCTGGGGCTTGTTAAGGTAATTACACAGGAGAAAGGAAAATGTACTGGGAACTCCTCAGAAGAATCTGATTCGTGGTGAGGGGATTGGGATAAAAGTTCATTTAGGAACGACATGAACATTCTGCGTACGTAGCTGTTTATCAGTAAATATCTCCACTGAGATTAAGAAAAGCAGTAGCTTAATAAATTAAGTACTTCCGGGTATGGTTACTGTACTGGTCACTCCACAAAAGAATCTGGATTGTGGTGAGGGAACAGAGAAAAAACTCATTTAGGACCAGCACTTACGAAGGTGGTAGGCAGCTGTATATCAGGGAGTAAACCTTCTGATAATAAAAACAGCTGGAGCTTGTTAAGGTAATTACACAGGGGAAAGGATAATGTACTGGGAACTCCTCAGAAGAATCTGATTTGTGGTGTGGGGAGAGAGATAAAAGCTCATTTAGGAACGACATGAACATGCTGCGTAGGTAGCTGTTTATCAGTAAATATCTCCGCTGAGATTAAGAAAAGCAGTAGCTTAATAAATTAAGTACTTCCTGGTATGGTTACTGTACTGGTAACTCCACAAAAGAATCGGGATTGTGGTTTGGGAACAGAGAAAAAAGCTCATTTATGACCTGCACTTACGAAGGGAGTAGGCAGCTGTATATCAGGGAGTAAACCTTCTGAGAATAAAAACAGCTGGAGCTTGTTAAGGTAATTACACAGGGGAACGGAAAATGTACTGGGAACAATTCAGAAGAATCTGAATATGTGGTGAGGGGAGAGAGATAAAAGCTCATTTAGGAACGACATGAACATGCTGCGTAGGTAGCTGTTTATCAGTAAATATCTCCACTGAGATTAAGAAAAGCAGTAGCTTAATAAATTAAGTACTTCCTGGTATGGTTACTGTACTGGTAACTCCCCAAATAATCTGGATTGTGGTGAGGGAACAGAGAAAAAAGCTCATTTAGAACCTGCACTTTCGAAGGGGATAGGCAGATGTATGTCAGGGAGTAAACCTTCTGAGAATAAAAACAGCTGGAGCTTGTTAAGGTAATTACAAAGGGGAAAGGATAATGTACTGGGAACTCCTCAGAAGAATCTGATTTGTGGTGAGGGGAGAGAGATAAAAGCTCATTTACGAACGACATGAACATGCTGGGTACGTAGCTGTTTATCAGTAAATATCTCCACTGAGATTAAGAAAAGCAGTAGCTTAATAAATTAAGTACTTCCTGGTATGGTTACTGTACTGGTAACTCCCCAAAAGAATCTGGATTGTGGTGAGGGAACAGAGAAAAAAGCTCATTTAGGACCTGCACTTTTGAAGGGGGTAGGCAGCTGTATTTCAGGAGTAAACCTTCTGAGAATAAGAACAGCTGGAGCTTGTTAAGGTAATTACACAGAGGAAAGGATAATGTACTAAGAACTCCTCAGAAGAACCTGATTATTGTGAGGGGAGAGAGATAAAAGCTCGTTTAGGAACGACATAAACATGCTGCGTAGGTAGCTGTTTATCAGTAAATATCTCCACTGAGATTAAGAAAAGCAGTAGCTTAATAAATTAAGTCCTTCGTGGTATGGTTACTGTACTGGTAACTCCCCAAAAGAATCTGGATTTTTTTGAGGGAACAGAGAAAAAAGCTCATTTAGGACCTGCACTTACGAAGGGGTAGGCAGCTGTATATCAGGGAGTAAACGTTCTGAGAATAAAAACAGCTGGAGCTTGTTAAGGTAATTACACAGGGGAAAGGATAATGTACTGGGAACTCCTCAGAAGAATCTGATTTGTTGTGAGGGGAGAGAGATAAAAGCTCATTTAGGAACGACATGAACATGCTGCGTAGGTAGCTGTTTATTAGTAAATATCTCCACTGAGATTAAGAAAAGCAGTAGCTTAATAAATTAAGTACTTCCTGGCATGGATACTGTACTGGTAACTCCCCAAAAGAATCTGGATTGTGTTTTGGGAACAGAGAAAAAAGCTCATTTATGACCTGCACTTACGAAGGGAGTAGGTAGCTGTATATAAGGGAGTAAACCTTCTGAGAATAAAAACAGCTGGAGATTGTTAAGGTAATTACACAGGGGAAAGGTTAATGTACTGGGAACAATTCAGAAGAATCTGATTTGTGGTGAGGGGAGAGATAAAAGCTCATTTAGGAACGACATGAACATGCTGCGTAGGTAGCTGTTTATCAGTAAATATCTCCACTGAGATTAAGAAAAGCAGTAGCTTAATAAAATAAGTACTTCCGGGTATGGTTACTGTACTGGAAACTCCCAAACGAATCTGGATTGTGGTGAGGGAACAGAGAAAATAGCTCATTTAGGACCTGTACTTACGAAGGGGGTAGGCAGCTGTATATCAGGGAGTAAACCTTCTGAGAATAAAAACAGCTGGAGCTTGTTAAGGTAATTACACAGGGAAAGGATAATGTACTGGGAACTCCTCAGAAGAATCTGATTTGTGGTGAGGGGAGAGAGATAAAAGCTCATTTAGGAACGACATGAACATGTTGCGTACGTAGCTGTTTATCAGTAAATATCACCACTGAGATTAAGAAAAGTAGTAGCTTAATGAATTAAGTACTTCCTGGTATGGTTCCTGTACTGGTAACTCCGCAAAAGAATCTGGATTGTTGTTTGGGAACACAGAAAAAAGCTCATTTATGACCTCCACTTACGAAGGGAGTAGGCAGATGTATATAAGGGAGTAAACCTTCTGAGAATAAAAACAGCTGGAGATTGTTAAGGTAATTACACAGGGGAACGGATAATGTACTGGAACAATTCAGAAGAATCTGATTTGTGGTGAGGGGAGAGAGATAAAAGCTCATTTAGGAACGACATGAACATGCTGCGTAGGTAGCTGTTTATCAGTAAGTATCTCCACTGAGATTAAGAAAAGCAGTAGCTTAATAAATTAATACTTCCTGGTATGGTTACTGTACTGGTAACTCCCCAAAGAATCTGGATTGTGGTGAGGGAACAGAGAAAAAAGCTCATTTAGGACCTGCACTTTCGAAGGGGGTAGGCAGATGTATATCAGGGAGTAAACCTTCTGAGAATAAAAACAGCTGGAGCTTGTTAAGGTAATTACAAAGCGGAAAGGATAATGTACTGGGAACTCCTCAGAAGAATCTGATTTATGGTGAGGGGAGAGAGATAAAAGCTCATTTAGGAACGACATGAACATGCTTCGTACGTAGCTGTTTATTAATAAGTATCTCCACTGAGATTAAGAAAAGCAGTAGCTTAATAAATTAAGTACTTCCTGGTATGGTTACTGTACTGGTAACTCCCCAAAAGAATCTGGATTGTGGTGAGGGAACAGAGAAAAAAGCTCATTTAGGACATGCACTTACGAAGGGGGTAGGCAGCTGTATTTCAGGGAGTAAACCTTCTGAGAATAAGAACAGCTGGAGCTTGTTAAGGTAATTACACAGAGGAAAGGATAATGTACTGGGAACTCCTCAGAAGAATCTGATTTGTTGTGAGGGGAGAGAGATGAAAGCTCATTTACGAACGACATGAACATGCTGCGTAGGTAGCTGTTTATCAGTAAATATCTCCACTGAGATTAAGAAAAGCAGTAGCTTAATAAATTAAGTATTTCCTGGTATGGTTACTGTACTTTAAAACTCCCCAAAAGAATCTGGATTGTGGTGAGGGAACAGAGAAAAAGCTCATTAAGACCTGCACTTACGAAGGGGTAGGCAGCTGTATATCAGGGAGTAAACCTTCTGAGAATAAAAACAGCTGGGGCTTGTTAAGGTAAATTACACAGGAGAAAGGATAATGTACTGGGAACTCCTCAGAAGAATCTGATTCGTGGTGAGGGGATTGGGATAAAAGTTCATTAGGAACGACATGAACATGCTGCGTACGTAGCTGTTTATCAGTAAATATCTCCACTGAGATTAAGAAAAGCAGTAGCTTAATAAATTAAGTACTTCCTGGAATGGTTACTGTACTGGTCACTCCACAAAAGAATCTGGATTGTGGTGAGGGAACAGAGAAAAAACTCATTTAGGACCAGCACTTACGAAGGTGGTAGGCAGCTGTATATCAGGGAGTAAACCTTCTGATAATAAAAACAGCTGGAGCTTGTTAAGGTAATTACACAGGGGAAAGGATAATGTACTGGGAACTCCTCAGAGAATCTGATTTGTGGTGTGGGGGAGAGAGATAAAAGCTCATTTAGGAACGACATGAACATGCTGCGTAGGTAGCTGTTTATCAGTAAATATCTCCGCTGAGATTAAGAAAAGCAGTAGCTTAATAAATTAAGTACTTCCTGGTATGGTTACTGTACTGGTAACTCCACAAAAGATTCGGGATTGTGGTTTGGGAACAGAGAAAAAAGCTCATTTATGACCTGCACTTACGAAGGGAGTAGGCAGCTGTATATCAGGGAGTAAACCTTCTGAGAATAAAAACAGCTGGAGCTTGTTAAGGTAATTACACAGGGGAACGGAAAATGTACTGGAACAATTCAGAAGAATCTGATTTGTGGTGAGGGGAGAGAGATAAAAGCTCATTTAGGAACGACATGAACATGCTGCGTAGGTAGCTGTTTATCAGTAAATATCTCCACTGAGATTAAGAAAAGCAGTAGCTTAATAATTAAGTACTTCCTGGTATGGTTACTGTACTGGTAACTCCCCAAATAATCTGGATTGTGGTGAGGGAACAGAGAAAAAAGCTCATTTAGAACCTGCACTTTCGAAGGGGGTAGGCAGATGTATGTCAGGGAGTAAACCTTCTGAGAATAAAAACAGCTGGAGCTTGTTAAGGTAATTACAAAGGAGAAAGGATAATGTACTGGGAACTCCTCAGAAGAATCTGATTTGTGGTGAGGGGAGAGAGATAAAAGCTCATTTAGGAACGACATGAACATGCTGGGTACGTAGCTGTTTATCAGTAAATATCTCCACTGAGATTAAGAAAAGCAGTAGCTTAATAAATTAAGTACTTCCTGGTATGGTTACTGTACTGGTAACTCCCCAAAAGAATCTGGATTGTGGTGAGGGAACAGAGAAAAAAGCTCATTTAGGACCTGCATTTTCGAAGGGGGTAGGCAGCTGTATATCAGGGAGTAAACCTTCTGAGAATAAAAACAGCTGGAGCTTGTTAAGGTAATTACACAGGGGAAAGTATAATGTACTGGGAACTCCTCAGAAGAATCTGATTTGTGGTGAGGGGAGAGAGATAAAAGCTCATTTAGGAACGACATGAACATGCTGCGTACGTAGCTGTTTATCAGTAAATATCTCCACTGAGATTAAGAAAAGCAGTAGCTTAATAAATTAAGTACTTCCTGGTATAGTTACTGTACCGGTCACTCCACAAAAGAATCTGTATTGTGGTGAGGGAACAGAGAAAAAAGCTCATTTAGGACCTGCACTTACGAGGGGGTAGGCAGCTGTATATCAGGGAGTAAACCTTCTGAGACTAAAAACAGCTGGGGCTTGTTAAGGTAATTACACAGGAGAAAGGATAATGTACTGGGAACTCCTCAGAAGAATCTGATTCGTGGTGAGGGGATTGGAATAAAAGTTCATTTAGGAACGACATGAACATGCTGCGTACGTAGCTGTTTATCAGTAAATATCTCCACTGAGATTAAGAAAAGCAGTAGCTTAATAAATTAAGTACTTCCTGGTATGGTTACTGTACTGGTCACTCCACAAAGGAATCTGGATTGTGGTGAGGGAACAGAGAAAAAACTCATTTAGGACCAGCACTTACGAAGGTGGTAGGCAGCTGTATATCAGGGAGTAAACCTTCTGATAATAAAAACAGCTGGAGCTTGTTAAGGTAATTACACAGGGGAAAGGATAATGTACTGGGAACTCCTCAGAAGAATCTGATTTGTGGTGTGGGGAGAGAGATAAAAGCTCATTTAGGAACGACATGAACATGCTGCGTAGGTAGCTGTTTATCAGTAAATATCTCCGCTGAGATTAAGAAAAGCAGTAGCTTAATAAATTAAGTACTTCCTGGTATCCTTACTGTACTGGTAACTCCACAAAAGAATCGGGATTGTGGTTTGGGAACAGAGAAAAAAGCTCATTTATGACCTGCACTTACGAAGGGAGTAGGCAGCTGTATATCAGGGAGTAAACCTTCTGAGAATAAAAACAGCTGGAGCTTGTTAAGGTAATTACAAAGGGGAAAGGATAATGTACTGGGAACTCCTCAGAAGAATCTGATTTGTGGTGAGGGGAGAGAGATAAAAGCTCATTTAGGAACGACATGAACATGCTGCGTACGTAGCTGTTATCAGTAAATATCACCACTGAGATTAAGAAAAGCAGTAGCTTAATGAATTAAGTACTTCTGGTATGGTTCCTGTACTGGTAACTCCCCAAAAGAATCTGGATTGTGTTTTGGGAACAGAGAAAAAAGCTCATTATGACCTGCACTTACGAAGGGAGTAGGTAGCTGTATATAAGGGAGTAAACCTTCTGAGAATAAAAACAGCTGGAGATTGTTAAGGTAATTTCTCAGGGGAACGGATAATGTACTGCGAACAATTCAGAAGAATCTGATTTGTGGTGAGGGGAGAGAGATAAAAGCTCATTTAGGAACGACATGACATGCTGCGTAGGTAGCTGTTTATCAGTAAATATCTCCACTGAGATTAAGAAAAGCAGTAGCTTAATAAATTAAGTACTTCCTGGTATGGTTACTGTACTGGTAACTCCCAAAAGAATCTGGATTGTGTTGAGGAACAGAGAAAAAAGCTCATTTAGGACCTGCACTTACGAAGGGGGTAGGCAGCTGTATTTCAGGGAGTAAACCTTCTGAGAATAAGAACAGCTGGAGCTTGTTAAGGTAATTACACAGAGGAAAGGATAATGTACTGGGAACTCCTCAGAAGAATCTGATTTGTTGTGAGGGGAGAGAGATGAAAGCTCATTTACGAACAACATGAACATGCTGCATAGGTAGCTGTTTATCAGTAAATATCTCCACTGAGATTAAGAAAAGCAGTAGCTTAATAAATTAAGTATTTCCTGGTATGGTTACTGTACTGGAAACTCCCCAAAAGAATCTGGATTGTGGTGAGGGAACAGAGAAAAAAGCTCATTTAGGACCTGCACTTACGAAGGGAGTAGGCAGCTGTATATCAGGGAGGAAACCTTCTGAGAATAAAAACAGCTGGAGCTTGTTAAGGTAATTACACAGGGAAAGGATAATGTACTGGGAACTCCTCAGAAGAATCTGATTTGTGGTGAGGGGAGAGAGATAAAAGGTCATTTAGGAACGACATGAACATGCTGCGTACGTAGCTGTTTATCAGAAAATATCTCCACTGAGATTAAGAAAAGCAGTAGCTTAATAAATTAATTACTTCCTGGTATGGTTACTGTACTTGTAACTCCCCAAAAGAATCTGGATTGTGGTGAGGGAACAGAGAAAAAGCTCCTTTAGGACCTGCACTTACGAAGGGGGTAGGCAGCTGTATATCAGTGAGTAAACCTTCTGAGAATAAAAACAGCTGGAGCTTGTTAAGGTAATTACACAGGGGAAAGGTTAATGTACTGGGAACAATTCAGAAGAATCTGATTTGTGGTGAGGGTAGAGAGATAAAAGCTCATTTAGCAACGACATGAACATGCTGCGTAGGTAGCTGTTTATCAGTAAATATCTCCACTGAGATTAAGAAAAGCAGTAGCTTAATAAATTAAGTATTTCCCTGGTATGGTTACTGTACTGGAAACTCCTCAAAAGAATCTGGATTGTTTTGAGGGAACAGAGAAAAAAGCTCATTTAGGACCTGCAATTTCGAAGGGGGTAGGAAGCTGTATATCAGGAGTAAACCTTCTGAGAATAAAAACAGCTGGAGCTTGTTAAGGGTAATTACACAGGGGAAAGTAAAATGTACTGGGAACTCCTCAGAAGAATCTGATTTGTGGTGAGGGGAGAGAGATAAAAGCTCATTTAGGAACGACATGAACAATGCTGCGTACGTAGCTGTTTATCAGTAAATATCTCCACTGAGATTAAGAAAAGCAGTAGCTAATAAATTAAGTACTTCCTGGTATAGTTACTGTACCGGTCACTCCACAAAAGAATCTGTATTGTGGTGAGGGAACAGAGAAAAAAGCTCATTTAGGACCTGCACTTACGAAGGGGGTAGGCAGCTGTATATCAGGGAGTAAACCTTCTGAGAATAAAAACAGCTGGGGCTTGTTAAGGTAATTACACAGGAGAAAGGAAAATGTACTGGGAACTCCTCAGAAGAATCTGATTCGTGGTGAGGGGATTGGGATAAAAGTTCATTTAGGAACGACATGAACATTCTGCGTACGTAGCTGTTTATCAGTAAATATCTCCACTGAGATTAAGAAAAGCAGTAGCTTAATAAATTAAGTACTTCCGGGTATGGTTACTGTACTGGTCACTCCACAAAGAATCTGGATTGTGGTGAGGGAACAGAGAAAAAACTCATTTAGGACCAGCACTTACGAAGGTGGTAGGCAGCTGTATATCAGGGAGTAAAACCTTCTGATAATAAAAACAGCTGGAGCTTGTTAAGGTAATTACACAGGGGAAAGGATAATGTACTGGGAACTCCTCAGAAGAATCTGATTTGTGGTGTGGGGAGAGAGATAAAAGCTCATTTAGGAACGACATGAACATGCTGCGTAGGTAGCTGTTTATCAGTAAATATCTCCGCTGAGATAAGAAAAGCAGTAGCTTAATAAATTAAGTACTTCCTGGTATGGTTACTGTACTGGTAACTCCACAAAAGAATTGGGATTGTGGTTTGGGAACAGAGAAAAAAGCTCATTTATGACCTGCACTACGAAGGGAGTAGGCAGCTGTATATCAGGGAGTAAACCTTCTGAGAATAAAAACAGCTGGAGCTTGTTAAGGTAATTACACAGGGGAACGGAAAATGTACTGGGAACAATTCAGAAGAATCTGAATATGTGGTGAGGGGAGAGAGATAAAAGCTCATTTAGGAACGACATGAACATGCTGCGTAGGTAGCTGTTTATCAGTAAATATCTCCACTGAGATTAAGAAAAGCAGTAGCTTAATAAATTAAGTACTTCCTGGTATGGTTACTGTACTGGTAACTCCCCAAATAATCTGGATTGTGGTGGAGGGAACAGAGAAAAAAGCTCATTTAGAACCTGCACTTTCGAAGGGGATAGGCAGATGTATGTCAGGGAGTAACCTTCTGAGAATAAAAACAGCTGGAGCTTGTTAAGGTAATTACAAAGGGGAAAGGATAATGTACTGGGAACTCCTCAGAAGAATCTGATTTGTGGTGAGGGGAGAGAGATAAAAGCTCATTTACGAACGACATGAACATGCTGGGTACGTAGCTGTTTATCAGTAAATATCTCCACTGAGATTAAGAAAAGCAGTAGCTTAATAAATTAAGTACTTCCTGGTATGGTTACTGTACTGGTAACTCCCCAAAAGAATCTGGATTGTGGTGAGGGAACAGAGAAAAAGCTCATTTAGGACCTGCACTTTTGAAGGGGGTAGGCAGCTGTATTTCAGGGAGTAAACCTTCTGAGAATAAGAACAGCCTGGAGCTTGTTAAGGTAATTACACAGAGG